>NC_048895.1:118253026-118277418 GCF_011077185.1 Oxyura jamaicensis | reverse complement strand
GGGCTGGGTTAGGAGCATCTAAACGTGGGGCTGGGTTAGGAGCATCTGCGGTGGGATCATTGCGAGAAGCACTCTGGGCCTGGAGGTGCCGCTCTGCACCTGCTGGGCAGGGCTCGCTCCGTGGCTGCGCCAGCGCTCACTGAATTTCTCCGTGCTCTGCGTTGCCTTCAGATTATCCGTACTGCCTCGTGAACAAAGAGCTGAGGAGTGTCATCAAATCCCTGCTGGGAAAGTCTTCCAGCGTGCTGGAGCTCTTCTTCGACCACTGCATCTACACCATGCTGCAGGAGCTGGACAAGACCCCAGGTGGGAGGTTTCTGACTGCCGGAACGCGTTCCCTGCTCGCTGCCTGTGCCCAGAGCAGAGTCCCCCCCGTGGGGCGCGACGGCAGCTTGCCCGTGTGCCCCCAGGGAGGTGCTGGGCCGGGCTCACAGGATGCAGCAGGAGCCCCAGGGTGCTGTTACGGAGAACTTGGTGCCAACGCCTCTCTGAGGGCAGCTGCGGCCCTGCCTGCTGCTTCTCCACCACGAGCACTGCCGGGGGCGCTGGCACGGGGGAGCCGTGAGCAGGTGCCCGAGGCGCTGCTTTGCTCTGGGGCTCGTGGCCGTGTCCCATTCCCTCGGGGGCTCCGCGGGGCAGTGGCGGTGCCTGCTCTGGGTGCCGAGGGCTCGGCCAGGCTCTGCAGCCCCGTGCTCTTGTCCCCGTCCTGGGGCAGGTTCATCAGCACCCCGGTGTCGTTCTGGGAGTGGGGCAGGGCCGTGGGGGCCCCACCCGAGGAGCGTGGTGAAGGGGGGAGAGGCTCAAACGGGTGCCTGCTTCTGGCCGCGTCTGAGCGCATCCCTCTCTGCTCTTCCAGGCGAGTCCCTGCATGGGTACAGGATCTGCATCCAGGCGGTGCTGCTGGACAGGCCCAAAATCGCCACCGCGAACCTGGGCAAGGTGAGCAGGATGCGAGCTGGTGCTTGGCTGCAGCCGGAGCAGCACCCAGCCGCTCTGCCCGCACGGAGATCCCGCCCGCAGTGCCCGCGTGTCTCTGGGCCTGGCAGCGAGTAATTCACGGGCTCGCAGTGCAGGTGCCCTGGGGGCTCTGCGCATTGCCCTGCACACGGGGCTCCCGCGCTTGGTGCACTCAGAGCTCGCAGGAGCTTGCCCCACGCTCCCCCTGCAGCGCTGGTGCCCCACAGGGTGCTGGTGTCCCGCTGGCCTCCAGGGGTCCGACCCCTGCCCGTGCTCCGTGCACAGCCGTCCCCAGCGGGGAGCAGGCTGCATCTGCCGAGCTCTGCGCAGACATTATGGGGCAAGAATGGTGCCCCCTTCCTCCGAGGGGGTGGGTGCTGGGTGCCGGAGGCTGTGCCACCCCCAGCCCGTGCCGTTTCCACGGGTCCCCAGGCTCTGGCAGCCATGAGCCCGCTGGTGCCGCGGTCAGCTGGTGGTGGCCTCCGGCACCCCCGTGGAGGTGCCGCGGTGAGACGGACAGACCGGCGTCCCACTGAGCCGCGGCCCCTTGCTCCCCCCAGTACCTGGAGCTGCTGCGGTCCCACCAGAACAGGCCGGCCAAGTGCCTGACCATCCTGTGGGCGCTGGGGCAAGCCGGCTTCGCCGACCTCGCTGAAGGCCTGAGAGGTGAGAGCGTGGCGAGCCTGCGCGTCCAGAGCTGGGGCATGCTGCAGCGGGGGCACTGGGACAGGGAGGTGGCCCCGGGCAGGGTGGTTCGAGGTCAGGGTGTCTGGCCGTGCCGCGGACAGCCGCCGCAGCGACGGCACGCTGGTGCTGGTGGGATGCAGCGGGCGCCCCCAGGGCTGCGGTTTGCTGTCTGGGATCCCGGATCGCTCCCATTAGCCGCTCGTTAAGCCTTGTGCCTGCCCCCGATTCTTAACCATATATGTTAAACATCAGCTGCCGCCGTGGCTGCCGGAGGGCTGTGCGCTGCCGTGTGTTTATAGCTGTGTAAATACACGGGGCTATACCATGTCACCCCCGTAAACACTGAGAAGTGGCTTCTTGCTGCGCGGCCAGCAGCCCGTCTGTCCCGGAGGAGAACGCTCGGCTCTTGTGCCAGGCGCTGCTGCAAAGGCGGGCGCTGCCGCTGGGCCCCCTCCAGCGGGGCTGCTGCTCCCAGGGGCCCGTCCGTGGTCACGAGCTGCGGTGCTGGGGCTCCAGTCCTCCTCCGAGGCTGAGGGGCCGGGTGCCGGTGGGAGCAGCTTGCCCGTGCCGAGCAGGCGGGGACGCTGCGGGAGGCCTTGTCCCCACGTGCTGACGGCCGCTCTCTCCGGCAGTGTGGCTCGGCGTGATGCTCCCGGTGCTCGGGATCAAGGCGCTCTCCCCGTACGCTGTTGCCTACCTGGACCGCCTGCTGATGTGAGTTAACCTCGGCCTTGTCTCGGCTCCTGGCCCTAGCGCCTTCATGTCTGTGCCATGCTCGTGTGTGTGCGCACGTGCTGAGTGTGAGAAGCAGCGCAGTGAGAAGCGCAAGAAGTCCTCCCCCGAGACCTCCTGGCACCGGGTGGCCGTGGGCTGCCCGTCCCCGCGGGGGCAGTGCCGTGCCGTAGCGCTGGCAGCGCGGCCGTGCCGCAGGTCAGGGGGCCGGGGCCGTGCCGGGGCCAGGCCTCGTGCCCCGAGCCCCCGCAGCCTTGTCCTGTGTGGGCACCCCGAGGTCTCCGGCCACAGAGGCGCAGCGGAGCCGGGGCCGAACCCTCCTGCAGGGCAGGAGGAGGTGCAGTGGTTCCTCCTGCTCGTTCTGAGCCGCTGCTTAAGCAGCTTGCTTTCACCTGGCCACGTGTCTCCGACCGAGCTGCCGTGACCAGCCATGCCTGCTGCAGCCCTGTCCAGTTATCCATAGGCTCGGGGGGAGTAACGGGGCGCATGAGACCTTTCTAAGACCAGCAGCGGGTGCGAACACCTCCCCGCTTTCTGGGCACTGACAGTGAAGCCCACAGAACCATTTTTCCCGTGTACTTTGCCCGCGAGTCCGTGGCTGGGGGAGCCCCGCTGTTAGCGGGGTGCAGCAGGAAGCTGAAAGCTACCCCTGGCCACAGGGACAGGGCAGGGGCTCCGTCCGCTGCGCCTGCACCGTCCCCGGGGAGCTGCCTCCCTCCCTCCCTCCCTCCCCATGGCTGCACCAGGCCCTGGGAAGGAATTTTGGCAGCTGGGCAGCGCCGCCTGCTTGAGCTGCGCTCCCAGAGAGAGGGGATCCAGAGAGAGGGGATCCAGAGAGAGGGGATCCAGAGAGAGGGGATCCAGCCCAGGGGGGGGGAGGCCGGGGGGGGACGGACGGAGCTGCCGGTGCGGCACGGGCCGGGCCCACCACAGCACTCCCCGTCGCCCTGCAGGATGCACCCGAACCTGACCAAAGGCTTCGGCATGATCGGACCCAAGGACTTCTTCCCCCTCCTGGACTTCGCCTTCATGCCCAACAACTCGCTGTCGCCCAGGTAGGGCCGTGCCGCCCCGGGTGTGTGGGGCTGTGCAGTGTGGGGTCAGCGCCCCCGTCCCTTTGCTCGGCTGTTCTGCGGGGGACACACGGTGTTTGTGGGGGGCACGCGGTCCCTGGGGGAGGCAGGGGCTTGGGCAGCACCTCTCAGAGCCAGCGTGGGGAAGTGCCAGCGGGACAGGGGCGGGAGAGGCCACGGGCTGTGCGTGGCGGAGGGATGCAGCGCTCGTGTGGGCTGTCCTCGCCTGACCTTCCGTGCCTCGGCAGCACTCAGCAGTTGCTTCGTGTGCTCCTGGGGCTGTTCAGTGAACCAAAAGCAGAACGGGGTGAGGGGGGAACGCTGCACTGCTCTCCCTCCTGCTCCCCAGCCTCCGTACGTGCGCAGCTCTCAGCCGTGGGCTGCGGAGCCTCACAAGCCGGTTACCCTGGTGTGGGCTGCGGGGCCCTCCAGGGCACACGTGGCAGGGCCCGTGGTGGGGAGGGGACGGTGGTGTCCCCGTGGCAGGGACGGTGTCCGCAGGCTGTGCCTCTCCCCCAGCCTGCAGGAGCAGCTGCGGCGGCTCTACCCGCGCCTGAAGGTGCTGGCGTTGGGCGCGAGGCCGGAGGCAACGCTGCACACCTACTTCCCCTCCTTCCTGTCCCGCGCCACGCCGAGCTGCCCGCCTGCCATGCGCAAGGAGGTGAGCGGAGGTCGGGGCGGGGGGCACGGGGCTGCGATGCCGGGGCCGTGTCCCCCCAAGGTCCAGCTGGATGCAGGCACTGGGGCACGGCGCGTCCCTCGGCAGCGTGAGGGCAGCTGGGCGCTGTGCTCCTTCCAGCTCCTCGCCTCCATGAGCCAGTGTCTGAGCGTGGACCCGCTGAGCTTCAGCGTCTGGAGGCAGCTCTACACCAAGCACCTCTCCCAGTCCAGGTGGGTGCCCGCGGGCAGCGCTCCCGCACGTTGAGCGGGGTCAGAGCCTCCTCGTGCCCACGCCGCTGGGTGCCGGCTTCCTGCGGGCAGGGATGCTGAGGCACGATGCTGGCCTGCCTCAGGCAGCCGGTGGCAAGCAGGGCAATCCCAGCCAGGAGCCGCTTGCCCGCTGCCCACCCTGCCAAGCCCTCCACGCGGGAGCAGCGGGCTCGGCACAGCCGCGCGGGGCTGCAGGGGCTGAGCAGAGCATGGGCTGTGAGGCACGGCCGCTGTGACCGCCGGCCCCTCTCCGGAGCCGTGTGCCCCTGCAGGGTCTCCCCAGTGGCTCCGGCTGCTTGGCCGCGATACCGCGGGCTGTATGCCCCGCTGTGCCACGCCGTTCCTCGGGGCGCTGACCGAGCCCGTGTTTCCCCCCACCCTGTAGCTTGCTCCTGAACCACCTGCTGGAGTCCTGGGACAACGGCAGCAGGAAGGTAAGGGCGAGCTGCTGGGGGTGGTCCCGTGCCCCCGCCGGGGTCCCACCAGGACGGGGCTGCGGGCACCGGGTGCTCGGTGCCGCGTCGCCCCTCGGCAGCGCCGCTCCTGCCCCCCAGGTGCGGCAGTCCCTGCAGGAGACGGTTCGCTCGTTCAAGGTGACAAATGAGGAGCTGGCAGCGCGGGGGCCCGGCAGCGAGCAGGATGTGGCGGCGTGTGAGGCCGCCTGCAAGGTGAGCCCGGGCCTCGGCTGCTCCGTGCCGGGCAGGGGCTGGCTGCTCCCTGCCGCCCACGCTCCCGGGGCTGAGCTGCTGCTGTCCCCAGAGCACCCACGGGACACGCGGGGACAGGCGGTGCTGGGCCCTGCCCCTGCCAGCTGCTGGGGCGCCGGCTTTGTGGCGGCCAAAGCACCTGCAGGAAAAGCTCTGTGCTGGGGGAGGGCACAGAGTGGGGCGAGGAGGCGGCATAGGAAAGCACGGGGCCAAAGTCATGAAGTGGAGGAGCCCAAAGCTCCCCCTTCAGCCTGGCGCCCTTTGCTGCCGGAGCTGCCGGGCTCGGGAGCAGCGAGGTGACGGGGTCCGTGCTGCTGCTCCCCAGGTGCTGCTGCAGAAGATGAAGGGCGGCGGCTTCCCCTGGTCCCGGCTGCTCCTCATCGCCCTGGTCTTTGCCGTCGGCTTCCTCATGCACGACGTCCGCACGCACGGCTCACTGCAGGGTACGGCGCGCAGCGCTCTGAGGGGCCGGACGCGACCCACGCCCCGGAGCAGCGATCACCCCGCTCCGAGCCAGGCCCCGCGGCCTCGCCTACATCCCAGGCCCCGTGCCGCTGCCTTCTGCTGTCAGTCCGTGTCCTGGGCACATCGCCGGGCTGGGCGAGGAGCCCTCGGCAGGCTGTGCAGGCAACCAAACGCCTCCCGGGCTGTTTTCCCTGGGGCTGCCTTAGCCTGGGTTCCTCTGGGCCCAGGAGCTCTTGCCCCAGTTCGTCAGCTCTGGGCTCGTCCCGAGATCTCCTGGGGAAGTTGGAGCTGTGCGTCCCCGGGGAGCCTCCCGGGGGCTGACCGGGGGCAGCCCCCCGCAGCTTTGGAGCCCTGCAGAGCCCTGCGGCCCCACCGACGCGCTGCTCAGGGGCTGCTCCCTTCCCTTGCAGCCTCCACTTCTGCTCGCGTGCTCCGCTCCTCCGGCATCCTGTCTGCCTCGCAGCAAGCCTGGCAGAAGGCGTCCCACTACTCCCTGGAGGGGTACAGGTCAGTGGCACTCGCGTCAAGCAGCAGCGCGTGCGTCTGAGGGGGAGTGGAGTTGCTAATGCAGCACCAGGTGCTTTCTGTAGGGAGCCCTTTTTGCTTGGGAAGCGTTCCCCAGGTGCTCCTGGAAGTGCTTTTCAGCTCAGCTCTTGAGTTCTCCCGTTCCCCTGGCTGTGGCAGCAGTCTCCAGGTACACGTGTGCGCCCATGACCTTGCTGTTGGTGCCGGCGCAGCCGGCGCTGCCTCAGCCTCCGCTCTCCCGCAGGTGGCTGGAGAGCACCCTGCCCGCCTGCTGCTCCCGCGGGGCGGCCGTCCTGCAGCCCGCTCTGCAGCTGCTCTGGGCGAAGACGGCTGAGCTGGCGCTGCGCGTCGCCGAGCTGTGCTCCTCGCACCTCTCCTGGGCCAGGGACCACCTGCCCTGGCTCCTCGAATGGGTGAGGACGGGGGCTGACGGGGAGCACTGCGGGGCTGCGCTCGTGCCGGCCGGGGGCACCGCGCGGGGAGGGCACAGGGACGGGGTCCGCAGCGAGGGGACGGGGTCCTGCGAGGTGTTGGGTGGGAAGAGAGCAGCGGGTGCGGATGCCTGCGTCCCACCTCTCCCCAGTTAGCCCAGTCGACCCAGTCCTCAGCCCAGCAGCGTCAGGTCTGAGCCGGGCAAAGCCCCAGAGACGTTTGTTGTTCCCCGGGGAGCCGGGTAGCAGGGAGGTGGCGGCAGCTCCCGCACGGAGCCAGCAGCACAGCCACGTCCCCGGGGTGTTGTGCAGGGCCCAACCCGGGGAGCAAGGGGCGGGCTGGGCGATGCCAGAGCGTGGGCATGCACCCAGCCGCCGGGGGCAGCCCCTGGCGGTGCGCACGGGGGTTGGGGGCGAGCTCTGTGCCCGGGTGCCGCCGGGTGCCCGCCGCAGCGCTCCGACCCCAGCCTGCCCCCGGCCCCGCAGCTCCAGTCCCGGGTGCCCGAGGCCGTCCTGCACTTTGCCGAGTGCGTCAGGGAGCTGCTGCTCTTCCTGCTGCGGAGCTGCCTGCTGCCGCTGCTGGAGCACGGTGCCGCCGCCCTGCAGCGGGGCTGGGAGCACTGCCTGGATGCCTGCCAGTGAGTACTGGGGTGCTGCCGGCCCGGCTCTGCCTCGCCTCCCTGTGGGGCGCTGAGCTCCCCGGCTGTGGGGAGAAGTCCCTCCCGTGGGGCCTTGTGGCTGATGGGGCTGGCGGGGGGACCGAGGGAGGAGGGTGCTGGTGCCCGTGCCCAGAGCCTGCTGCCTGTGGGCTGCGGGGCTGGGGCAGTGCCGCAGGGGTCCCCCATTTAACTGCACCTCCCCGTTACCCCCTGCACGTGGGTGCCCGGGGCTGCCCTCAGGGGAGCAGGGTGGGGGCTTCGCTGCCCGTGTCTCCCCCCCTGTAACCCCTTCCCCTCGCTCTTGCAGCGGCGAGGTGTCGTGGGACTGCCTGCAAGCACACCTGACGAGCTTCACCTACTCCTCGTGGGTTTACCTGCAGAACACGACCCTGGCCGTCACAGACTGGGCCTTGGCCATGATCTCTGGACGCTGAGCTGCTGCAGGGGCTGTGCTGGAGCCACCAGGGGGGCTGCGGCCCCCGGCAGCATGGGGGGGCCCTCGGGCCGCACGGCGCTGCGGGGGTCCTGTTGCGGGGCTGCTCTCGCCCCGTGATTTGGTTTCACCCCCCCCGCCCCCTTCCCTGCCCCTGGGTCTCACCGGGGCCAGCGCTCAGCTGCTGCCCACGGGGGGGCAATGAACCACGCTGGGTCCTCCGGCTGCCTCCTGTCACATCTGTCCCGGGGGGCT
Organism: Oxyura jamaicensis; assembly: GCF_011077185.1. Lineage (NCBI taxonomy): Eukaryota > Metazoa > Chordata > Aves > Anseriformes > Anatidae > Oxyura > Oxyura jamaicensis. The sequence continues at coordinate 118,269,564 of NC_048895.1, read as the reverse complement.
GCGGGGAACGGGGTGGATGGACAGGCGGGCAGGGGGTGGTGCTGCCTGCTGCTCCCCCCCTGGTTGTGTGCAGCTGCTCCCAGCAGGGCTGGGAAGGGGCTCGTGGTCACTGGGGGGGGCACCGGGGGGTCCTGGCTGTCCGTGTGCCCCCTTGGGGTTTCCACCCCCCAGCCTCAGGCTGTGGGTCCCTGGGCAGCCCCAGGGCAGGGGCAGGGGGGGCTCAGGCGGTGGGGTTGGTGCTCGCATCCTCCGGCCGTGGCCGTGCCCACGGGGCTGTGGGTGTGAGCATGAGTGTGCATAAGGGTGTGCTGTGAGGCTGTGCACGTGCGGCTGTCCTTCCGGTGGTGGCTGCGCCTGTCTGGACGTGCACGTAAATGTGTGTGGATGCACACGCGTGTGTGTGGCTGTGGACACAGCTGTGTGTGCACCAGTGCGTGGGGTGTACACGTGTGTGTGTGTGTGCACAGGGGTATGGGGCGTGGGGGGAGCTGCGTGTGCTCGCGGGTACAGGAGGGGGGTGTGCATGCATACACGTAGGTACATGTATGTGCACACGTGTGCATGCTCACACGTGTACTTGCACACTTTGCGTGTATGTGCTCACCCCAAGTGCACACATGAACACGCCCCGCAGTGCCCACCCCACACCTCTGTGCTCACACATGTACACACGTGCACGCCCCGTCCATGCACGTGCCGGGTATGAGCACACGTATGTGCACACGTGTACTACAGGTATGTGCTCATCACCGGTACACACACCCCTACACACACACCGGTCCGTACAGACACACAGCGGTACACACACACCGTGTCCGTGCCCGCCCCCGCCCCGTGTCCCCGCGGGGCCGCCGCCGGACCTGGGGGCGCCGGGGGCGTGGCCAACGGGAGGGCGTGGTCATATGGGGGCGTGGTCAGAAAAGGGGGCGCGGCCACCGGGGGGTGAGGCCCGTTGCCGAGGCGCCGTCCAATGGGCGCGCGCGTTGCTGGGGGGCGGCGGGCCAACGGGCGCGCGCGTTGCTGTTGCGAGGCGGCCGTGGCGGGGCGATGCGGGCGGCGGGCCGCCATGGAGGTGCGGTGCGGGGGGCTGCTCTTCAGCTCCCGCTTCGACTCGGGCAACCTGGCGCGGGTGGAGCAGGTGGAGCCGCCGAGGGGGGACGCGCTGCCGCCCGCCGACTACGAGTTCAACGTGTGGACGCGGCCCGACTGCGCCCGCACCGAGTACGAGAACGGCAACAGGTAACGGGGGGGCCGGGCCGGGCCGGGCCGGGGGGCGCCGACCGACCCAGCCACCGACCGGCCCCGCCGTGCCCACCCCCCCCCCCCCCGTCCCGCCAGGTCCTGGTTCTACTTCAGCGTGCGCGGCGGCGCCCCGGGGAAGCTGATCAAGCTGCACATCCTCAACATGAACAAGCAGAGCCGGCTGTACTCGCAGGGCATGGCCCCCTTCGTGCGCACCCTGCCCGGCCGGCCCCGCTGGGAGCGCATCCGGCAGCGGCCCAGCTTCGAGGTGCGCGGGGACGGGGCCGGGACGGGGCTGGGATGGGGCTGGCGCTGTGCTGCTCCCCGTGCTGTTCCCGGCCAGGGCCCTTCCCAGCCCCCTGGGGGCCGTTTCCCTGCTCAGCGTGGAGCTGCCCCCCCGGGTGTCGTTTCCTTCCCGCTCACCGCCAGCGAGCAGCCCCCTCTGCCCGGCTGTGGGGATGTCAGTGCCCCATGAGGAAGCCGTGCGGCACCCGGGGGTGGGTGGGAAGCCCTGGAGCTGACCCAGTAGGAGCGGGGACAGCAGCGGGTCGGCTGTCACAGCCCACTGAGGTGCTTGGGCCTCGAATGTGCTGCTCTAGGGATTTTGCTTGTCCTGGTACTTTCTGTCTCCAGTCGTGGCAGGGAGTGCTCGCAGGACAATCTCTTGCTGGTGCTCCAGGCTATCTGTGCTCCCTGCACACTGGTGCAACCCTGACCAACATGTCCCTGCCCCGCAGGGTGGTGAGGGAGCCTCACGTCCCCTAACTCGCAGAGGAGGCAGCTCGGTGTGCTCCGTGCCAGCTCCGGGGAGAGGCACGATGTCCCGCTGAGCTCTGTAGCAGTCGTTGGCTTTGCCACACAGCCCAGAACGGGGCAGTTCTCTGGTCTTTGGGTACTGGCAGGTGAGCACAACACCAAAACGAGCCCTCCAGGTTTCCTGGAGAGCTTTGCCCAGGGAAAACACAGCAAGGCCTTTGCGTTCCCCTGAGAACCCGAGCACGTGCCGCAGGAGGCCAGGTGGGCAGGGAAATCCCAGACCTTGTCTGTAGGAAGCAGCTTGGCCCGTCAGGGTCACGAGCAAACACGGTCTGGGACTGCCCAGGTCATGGCTGTGACCTCGCTTCGCGAGGGGCCGTGCTGCCGGCCCCCCCCAGCATGCGGGGGGCTGTGGGGTGCCTGTCGCTGGCTCTGCATGGCCTCTGCCCGCCTGCCGCTCGTGCTGGCTGCTCAGCCTCTGCTTTGTGTCTCTCCCAGATGGTGGAGGCCCAGTTTGTGCTGTCCTTCGTGCACCGCTTCCTGGAGCACCGCGGCACCACCACCTACTTTGCCTTCTGCTACCCCTTCTCCTACACAGAGTGCCAGGAGATGCTGGCGCAGCTGGACAGCCGCTTTGAGGAGTGCCAGCACTTGTCTCCCAGCAGGTGCGCGCCGCGGCCGCCCCCTCTGCCCCCCGGCTGGGGGTGGCTGTCGTCCAGCCTGCAGGGCAGCAGCAGCCCGGGCTGGCGGTGGGGTCCCGCTGCTCTCGCGGTACCTGCGCGGTGCTGGCTGCTCCCGGCAAGGCTCCCCCCACACGCGCTTCCAGAGAGGGGCGGGGGCTCGTGGCCAGCCTGGCAGCTTGAGGTGGGATCCCCTTGGTGTGGCTGAGCTTGGGTTTTGGGGCTGTAGCAGAACTGCTTCCCTGTTCGGAGAGAAGGGGCTCGCAGAGGCCCGAGCGCTCTGTAGCCACGACCTTGCTTCCTTCCTATCAGGGCATCTCTGTTCCGCTGCTCCCTTCTTTACCCTGCTAGAATGGGGCTCTCGCTGCCAGGAGCCAGCCGTAGCACCCGGCTCCCTGAGACGTTCCCCTGATCTTGAGCATTTCCCCTTGGAAGGCAGGGCTGAACGCAGAGCCCAGGCGGGGGGAGGAGGACAGAGGTGGTTTCAGGTGCCTGCAGGCGGTTCTGCCGTGCAGCCCCTCCGGCCCCGAGGCCCAGGACCCCAGGCTGTAAGGAGCACGGTGAGCGAGGGCTGCTTGGAAGGGGCTCGTTCTCACCTGACCCGTGATGGAGAACTGTCAGAGTTTCACAACCCGGCGGTCCATCAGCAAGGCTTTGGCGGCGATTCCGCAGCTTGAGTCCCGCTCATCGATGGGCTCGAGCCCCCCGAGCTGCTGCGCCGCGCGGTTCCATCGCGCCGGGTGTCCTGGGGGCTCCTTCCTGTCGCTCCGGGCACACACCGCACTGCTCTGGCTGTTTGTCTGCCCCCCCCCCCCCCCCCCCCGGGCCCGGGGGCACAGAGTGACCCCACGCAGGGCCCTCGAGGATGCCCGGACCCCTTCTGCCTCCCCACACAACTCCTGTGCTGCTGGCCCGGGCTGCCTCTGCGGCGGGTCCGACCACAGGGCTGCTCCCCCCACCGGGGGCATCACGGCAGCGTGACCCCAGGGCACGGGTGACCCCACGTCCTAGCGGGCGGCTCCTTGTCCTGGTGGGGGTGAGGGGCGCAGGCGACGAGCTCGGCAGGCGAGGGGGCACGGCCCGAGGGGCACGGCCCCGGAGGGGCTGCGGCTGCGGGGCCGGGAGCCTCCCCCTGCCCGAGGGCTCCCCGAGCGTCTCCTCTCCCCGCAGCCCCCCGGACTCCGTCTACTACCACCGGGAGCTGCTGTGCCACTCCCTGGACAAGCTGCGCGTTGACCTGCTGACCGTCACCTCCTGCCACGGCATGCAGGAGAAGCGGGAGCCCCGGCTGGACAAGCTCTTCCCGGACACGGCCACGCCGCGGCCGCGCCGCTTTGCAGGGAAGAGGGTGAGCGGCTGCGCCGGGCACGGGGCTCCGGCAGGGCAGCTGTGCCGGTGCTTGGGTGCTGGCACCTGGTGCTGCCGGACTCCTCTCCTGGGGGGTGTCACGTCCTGCGGGGAGCAGGTAGAGCCCGCGGTCCTGCACGGAGGTGCGGCAGCAGGGCGCCTCTGGGAGCCCCCAGCGCATTTCTGTCACCTCAGCCCTGCGGTCTCTCTGCTGGCAGCTCCACACGAATGTTCCTGGGGACAGAAAGCGAGCGCCTCCCATTGCAGGAGCTCTGTTGTGTTCCCCTGGTGTTATTGCCGCTCTGTTAAGCCACGGGGAGCACTCCCTGTGCTGGAGCATCCGCCCCTGCTGGGCACGAGGCCTGCCTGCGAGGGAGGGACGGGACAGGGAGCGTCCTCTGCGCTCACACAGCCGCAGCTCTCAGCTCTCGATGGGAAGCTGCCTCCGGGGCAAGAGCTGTCAGGACGTGTTCTGTGTTCTCTTTGCAATTAGCTCGTTCCCTGCTTGCGGGACATTTCAGGGCTTCTCCCTGGAGCTCTGCCACCGCTCCGCTTCTCTGCCACGCGTGTTTTGGTTTCCCTCGATGGGGGCCGTGGGGTTCTGCCCGTCGGTCCCAGGCAGGGGTAACCTGCCTTGTTCCAGGCAGGACTGGGCAGAGGCACCGGGCAGAGAAGCTGCCGAAAGCTGTTGGGTCGCAGCGCGTGGTGCGGAGCTGTGCGCCCTGCAGAGCCCGCGCTCTGCCTGCTGCCCGGCCCCTCGGCCCCTCAGCCGGGGGAGCCCTGCCCTCAGCCCCTTTGCTTCCCCCAGGTGTTCTTCCTGAGCAGCCGGGTGCACCCCGGGGAGACGCCCTCCAGCTTTGTCTTCAACGGCTTCCTGGACTTCATCCTGCGCGAGGAGGACCCCCGCGCCCAGATGCTGCGGCGGATGTTTGTCTTCAAGCTCATCCCCATGCTCAACCCGGACGGGGTGGCGCGAGGCCACTACCGGTGAGTGGAACGGGCGGCCTGGCCCCGTGGCTGGCAGCAGGCGGGGACGTGGCTGCAGCGTCGCCGGGGGCCGCGCGGGCTCCTCTCCCCTGTCACGGCTCCTTGGTTCGGTGGAAAACCAGCGGGGCGCAGCTCCGGGGCCGCACCCAGAGCCTGACGTTCCCCCTGCTCTCCGCAGAACCGACTCCCGCGGGGTAAACCTGAACCGCCAGTATCTTAACCCCGATGCCGAGCTGCACCCTGCCGTGTACGGGGCCAAAGCCGTCCTCCTCTACCACCACGTGCACAGCCGCGTCCTGCCTGGCTCCCCCGACTGGAGGACGTACGTCTCCCCGCTCAGCACCAGCTTGCTCAGCACCAAATCTTCCAACCAGTCCGTCTGCGGCAGCGCCCCGTGCCCCGAGGCAGCCCTGTCGGAGCTGGAGAAAGCCAATAACCTCCGCAACTCGCCCAGCGCCTGGAGCGCCGGCACGCGCCGCAGCTCGCCTCAGGAGCCCCCGCCCGCCGCGCCGGAGCTGATCCTCCCCGGCAGCTGCTCTGCCGAGCACCCTGAGGAGGACGCCAAGAGGCCGACGCCTCTCCCCGACACCATCCTGCCCCAGCACAGCGGGCTGGCCTACTACGTCGACCTCCACGGGCACGCCTCCAAGCGCGGCTGCTTCATGTACGGCAACAGCTTCAGCGACGAAAACGATCAGGTGAGGGCAGGAGCAGAGCCGGGACCCCCTCGCCATTCCTCCTCCCCTGGGGCACGCCGCGGTTTGCTCCCCGCTGCCAGCCTGGCGCAGGGCCCTGGCGTGGGGAGGACGGGAGCTGCCCCTCTGCCCGTACGGGGTGAGCAGCTCGGGGCTCCCCCAGCATCTCCTGCTGTCCTCTGCGCCGCAGGTAGAGAACATGCTGTTCCCTAAACTCATCTCCTTGAACTCACCTCACTTTGACTTCACGGGCTGTAACTTCTCCGAGAAGAACATGTACGCCAAAGACAAGCGGGACGGGCAGTCGAAGGAGGGCTCAGGGCGAGTGGCCATCTACAAAGCCTTGGGCATCATCCACAGGTAGGCAGAGCCGCGCGCTCAGTGCTGTCCGTGCCGGGAGGAGCCGGCCCCACCGGCTGTCGGGGAGGGCTGACGCCGCTCGGCTGCCCGTGGGCTGCCCAGGCCAAGAGGAGCGTGAGCTCGGCGCTATGCAGGAGGTCGCTGAGGGTGGCCTGCAAGGTGCTGCCACCCTCCTGACCCATGGGCTTTGTCCTGCCCGCAGCCTCTCTCCTTTTTCTCTTGCGCCTCCCCTCCCTTCGTGTCCCTCAGGAGCCATTCTGGCTTCTTCTTGGCTGTGGTGCTGCTCGTTTGGCGCTCTCCGGAGTCCTTCCCGGTGTGTGTGTGTGTTTGGCTCTCATCAAAACTTGTTCGGCTGTGGGGGGCTCCCCTTCCGCAGCTCTCTCACGCCCGACTGCTGTGGTATGCAGGCTGGGGACATTCTTCTCATCTATGGCAGCCAAGTGCCTCTTTTCAGCCTCAATGTGGTATTTTTGGACTGTTTGTGTTGTGGTTGCTGGGAGCACAGAGATGGCCGGAGCGGACCGAGCCTGTCGTGCCCCTGTCTGCAGCAGGCACCCATGGCAGACACCACGGAGGCAGGCATGCGACGCGTCCTCGGCAGATTCCCCGTTCCCCAGGAGTCTGGGGGTCGAGGAGCTGTGGAAGCAGCTCCGGGCCTCTGGCAGCCCTGGACCTCCCCCGGGAGGTGCTGCCCTCGGAGCAGCTGCTTTCTGAGGGCCGGTTCACCGCTGGCTTGGGCTGCGCCGGGACAGCAGGGGCCGCGGTTCTGGTCTCGTCCTTCCTCCCTCCCCCTCTCCTCAGCTCTTGCTGGTGCCATGTCTGCATGGAGAGCCGGGGCTGCCGCAGTAACCGCGCGGATGTCACGGATCACTTTGTGCAGGGGATGCTGCTGACAGCCCCCAGCAGCTCCTCGGGTCCAAGCACCCAGACGCGCTGCAGGAGGGCTCGCCCGCCGTCTCCCGGGGCGAGGGGCCGGTTGTCCTGGCCTTCTCTGCAGCAGATCCAACGTTTAGCTTTCTCCACCCGTCAGGGATCCCCCGGCCCCTTCCAGTGGTGACCAGGGGGGTTTAAGAGGACGTGGCACCTGTGTCTGCAGCACCTCAGGACATCAGGGTTCCGAGGGGATCCCTGCTGCATTCTCCTCCCCTCGGGGTGGTTTTCCTCCCTGCACCCATCTCCAGGCAGATTCCCCCCACACACACCCCCGCTGCTCATTCAGCATCTCTCTGTCATGGGCTCCCCGCGGCCCAGCTGCTCTCCCCGTGTCTGAGTGTGGGGACGGACCCTCCCTCCCTCCCTCCCTCCCCGCCGCAGCTAACCAGTCCTCCTCGTGTCCCAGCCGTGTCCCCCTGTGCACTCACAACCTGAAAATGCTGGGGGACAGACGTCAAAGCTGCAACTGCACAATGCAAGACAGCACCTGGAAAAGCTGTGGAGGAAGGGGACCCCGGTCGCTGCGTGTTTTCTACGCGGACCCCAAGGAGCAGGGGAGGAAGAACTGCCACAGGGGCGTTTGCTGAAGCCCCGGCCTTGTTTGCCTCGCTCGCTCTCTGAAGTGTGGCAGACCAAGAAGCATCGCGCTGCACAAAACGAGACCCTTCCTGCGGCCGGCCTATGCCTTACGGAAGGCAGGAGGAGGGCGGCAGCGTGGTCACCACTGGAAGCACAGTAAACAAAGCCCCAGATCAGGCCGGGTGCCCCGCTGGGGATGTCTCCAGCCAGATGTCTCTGCACATGGCCTGTCCCTCAGCTGTGAGGCTGCCACAGCCCGAAGCTGTGCACCCCGCTCACCCACGGAGCTGGTCCTGACACCCAGGGTGCCCCAGCCTGCCGGGGGGGCTCTCCTCCCCCCATCCGTCCGTGCCAGCTGCTCTTGAGCTCTTGTCCTGCATGGGTCGGAAGCGGTGCCCAGGACTCCCTTCACCACGTCCCAGAGAACACTCGATGCCTTGTGGTCCCCAGAGCCTCCGCCAGCGCCCGCTGGGGATCGCCAGCCGCACGTCGAGCTGTGTCCTGCCAGTGCCACCCGCGGTGCCTCGTGCTGCCCGCCACGGGGACACGCTCCTGCTCCAGCCTCCTGCCCCCAGTCCCTGCAGGACCCGCTTGCCCTTCACGTCCCTCACCACACCCGTCTCCAGGCGGGCCTTGGCTTCCCAAGCCCCCTCTGCTGGTCCCTTCTGTCACCTCCTGTGCGCTTCCTCTGTCCCCGAGTTCAGTCAGCAGCTCCGTGTCCCCCCCCTTGGCGCCCTGCGGGGGGGCTGCTCTGGGCATGGTTTGCTCTCCTGCACCCCTCCCAGGGCTGCAGCCCCGGGGCCTGTCCCGGGCAGATCCCTGAAGGAGCGTCGCGCTCTCCCGCAGCCCAGGGCTGCCTCCTGCCTTTTGCCTTGCCTTCTGTCGGGACACCAAGCTCCCCGTGGCATGATCACTGCAGCCGAGGCTGCCCCAGCCTGCTGGGTCCCAGCCCGTTCCCTGCTGTAAGCACAAGATCAGCAGCAGCTGCGCTCAGCAACACCTCCTGGTCCCATGTTAGAGGAGCTCGGAAGGCGAGGCTGCACACCGTGCGTTGGGTGCCCGCGTGCCCTGCCCGTACCTGGCCGGGGGTGCTGCGCACAGGGGATCCCCCCTGGGGGAGCGCGGTTGGTCACGGCAGGCGGCAGCCCCGCTGCGCCAGGAGAGGAGCCCGCAGGGTCTGTGCCCGCCCTGCCCGGGTCGCGATGTGCGCGCTGAGGGTCAGCACTTCTTTGTTGTCACTAGTGGGCAGGGCTGACAGCGCTGCGGCGTCGCGGCTCCGTCTGCCAGGCTGTGTGCAGGGCAGGGCTGCGGGGCGCCCTGCGGGTCCCGGAGATGGTGGCGGTGCCTTAACCGCCTTGCTCAGCACCACTGCCGGTGCTCCGCAGGCACAGAGCCCCAGGTCACCCTGCCTCAGACCAGGGACCAGGCGATGTCCTCGGCTCTCCTCCCGTGCCCCTCAGCCTCCCCGCGGCCCGCTCAAAGCCTGCCCAGCGCGGGGCCGTGGGGTGCTGTGCTGCCCACTGACCCCTGCTGTCCTGCCCTCAGTGCGAGCTCACCAGCAGTGGCTGCAAACCCCGGGACAGCTGAAGAGAATCTGGTGGTTGCTTGACCCCGGCAAGGCAGCGCTTGGGCTGTCCCTGGTGGCTGCGGTGTCGGGAAGCAGCCGGCGCCTTCACTCCCTGGGCTCCCTGCTCAGAGATCGCCGCCCGCCGCAGCCCCCTCACAGGTCCCTGCTCTGCGTTGCATTTCAGCCCCCTGCCCTGGTCCCATGCCGCACGCCAGGCACCCCCTGTCCTCGGCATGGCCAGCTGCTTTTTATTTGCTCCCACCTCCGCAGACAAGAAATGGCAGCGCCTGCGGCGGGTGGCACCAGGAGCCCCGCTCGGCAGCCCCGGTGCAGAGACGCGGTGCTCGGCGCGTGGTGCTGCTGTGCCAGCACACACTGCTGGGAGGCACCGGCGGCGCGGCTGCGCTCGGACAGGCGGGGGCTGAGGCAGGCTTCCCTCTGCTCCACAGCTACACGCTGGAGTGCAACTACAACACGGGGCGCTCGGTGAACAGCATCCCGGTGGCCTGCCACGACAACGGGCGTGCCAGCCCCCCGCCGCCCCCCGCCTTCCCCTCCAAGTACACTGTGGAGCTCTTTGAGCAGGTAACGGCAAGCCCCGCGCGGTGCGGTCCTGCCCCCCCTGCAGCTGCACCACCACGTCCCCGTTCCCTCCTGTTTGTGCTCCCCTGCCTCCGCGAGGAAGGCGCAGGCCTTGCACCACCCGCCTGCCCCGCTGGCCGCGGCCACCCTGCGTGCACCCAGGCTCCCTGCACCGCCGGCACGGCAGTGGTGGGCAGCAGGTCCCCGGGCCGTGGGCCCCCGCCTTCCCCACGCATACACCGAGGAGCAGGGTCCCTGTGGGAACACTCGTGCTGCTGGGCTCTGAAACGAGCTCTGGGGCTGTTGGGGCTGGGTTCTTCGGCTGCTTCTCACGGGCTGCCTCTCGCCCCGGCAGGTCGGCAGAGCCCTGGCCGTGGCAGCGCTGGACATGGCAGAGTGCAACCCGTGGCCGCGCATCGTCCTGTCGGAGCACAGCTGCCTCAGCAACCTGCGGGCCTGGATGCTGAAGCACGTGCGCGGCACCAGGGGCGCCGCCGGCTGCGTGCGGAGGAGAGGCGCCCGCAGCCCTCCCAGGAGCACCACGTAAGGGCCCGGCAGCGTTGGGGGGCCGCAGGAGGGACCCGGTCGGGCCGGATGAGCATGCACAGAGCGAGTCGCCCCGCGGCCTGTTGGCTTCCCTGCTTGGCAAGGGCTGGTGCTCGCCCCTGTGGAGGTGTGAGACCTGCAGAGGTCGGTGCCCCCGGTGGGCGGGGGGGCACACGGGTGAGGTGTGGGGCTGAGCTGTGGCGCTGAGCTGTGGCGCTGAGCTGTGGCGCTGAGCTGTGGATCCACCTGGGGTTTACCAGCCTGGTAACCTGGGCAGCGATCGCCTGCGGAGGGCCGGCGCCTCGTCTGCTTCTCCTCCGCAGCCTCCCCAGCCTGGCCCCGCAGCGGTGCAGGCAGGTTTGGGATCGGGGTGAGGGACGTGGGGCTGCAGTGCGATGCTGCTGCCCCGCGGCTGTGACGTGTGCGCAATGCTCGGCTCCGCTCGGGGACAGGGGCTCTGTCGCCACCCTCAGCACCCCCAGATGGGGCGTCCAAAGCAGGGGCATCACCCCCTGCTCGGTGCCTGCGCCGTCGCTGGCCGGGGGCTGAGGCTGCCGCTTCTCCCCTCGCAGAGGGCTCCCGACCTCGGCCTCGGATAACGCCCTGTGCCGCACACACAGCTTCAGCAACGGCACCAGCGGGAGTGGCAGCAGCCAGCAGGACTCGCCCCAGATCAAAGCCTCACCCAGCTTCTCCTTCGGCTGCAGCCGGCCCCGCGCCCCAGCCGCGGACGGCCAGGGCCCGCAGACGGGCGGTGCGAAAGCCCCAGCGCCGGTCAGAGGTAAGCTGGGCTGGGGGCCTCTCGCGCACATGGTGCAGTGCCTGTCGAGCTGCTGTGCGAAGCCGCAGCCCTGAGGAGAGCTCGGTGCCGGCGTAACTGTTTGCTTTGACGTAACAAAAGTGGTTTTGAGTGGAAGAAGTGCGTGTGACCGGCCGCCCCGTCTCCTCGGAAGGGCCCTGGACACAGGGCGCAGCTCGGCGCTCCGGCCCCAGCGGAGCGGCCGCACCTGGGCCGGGACAGACGCGGCACAGCGAGACCCCTGACGCCATCGGCCGCGCCGCTGTGGGGGCTGCAGGGCCCGGCCGAGCTCCCCCCCTAGTTGCTCTGCAGCCCCTGCTTCTGTCGCAGCAGATCACAGGGACTGCGCTCGCCGCGGGCTGCCTGGCGCGACAGTCCCCTCTGTGCCGGCGGCCCCGGGCTGACTGGATTGCTGTGTGGGGGGCAGAGCACAGTGGTTTCTGGAGAGGCCAGCGCGGAAAACCTGCAGCCTCCGCCACCCAGATTGCTCCCTAGGCCCGTGGGGTGTCACACCAAAGTGCCTTTCTCCTGCCCAGGCACCTGCTGAGGCGCAGCCAGTTGTGGCGCGTGGCTCTGTCACGGCACAACTCTGTTGTGGGCGCCACGGGGCTGAGCCGTGGCGGCTCGCTGGGGCCAGCTGGCGGCACCGAGCCCCCTGCACGGCTTGGAGGCACAGATGCAGCCCTGCATCGGCTGCACCACACTGGGGTGGCAGAACAGCGTGATCGCAGTGCTGTGGCAGGGTGCTGGGTGGTGTCAGGCGAAGCTGCGGTGCCCCAAGCTGCTGGCTGAGGCAGCGGCGTGTGGCAGACGGGGGCTTGGCAGCGAGCCCCGGGCTGCCACAGGGCTCCCGGCGCCGGTGGGCCCCGTGCTCCCAAAGGCCCCGGCGTGTGAGCGGGCATCCTCGGTGCCGTGGGGCAGAGGGGCGGCCGGTGTGACTGGGGGTGACTGCGGCTGTGTGGTGTGGAGGCGCCGCTCCGACCGTCGGCGTGCTCCTTGTGCTCCGCCTGCGTGGCGCGTGGCTTCGTCCTGTGTGTGTGCTTCCCAGCGCTCTGTAGCGGCCGTTTCTCCCCTGCTGTGAGAATGTGGCGGGGAGGAAATAAAAGGTTCATGTTCCCCTGGGCACGTTGTAGCGTCTGTTCCTTCTGCCGGGCACGCTCTGTCCACCCGGAGCCCGGAAGCCGGGCCGCTGGAGCCGGCAGCGCAGGCTGCGAGCGCCGGCACAATGCCAGGGGAAGCTGGTGGGGCTCCGGCTGCGCCGCTCCTGGGACAAGGACCCCGATGGCAGCTCGACCTGGCGCGTGCCTGGCGTGTGCCTGCTGCGTCTCGGTGGCAGCCGGGCACCCCTTAACACGGTGCTGCTCGCGGTTACACCGGCTCGGCTTTGGTGTTAGTGTGGCTTTGCCGGGCAGCTCGAGCTGGTGACGTGCGGCCCCGCAGCCGTGCCAGCCCCTCGCCGCCTGCCCTCCGCACTGCCCCTGTCCCCTGGCGGGGCCGGGATGCTGCCACCCGCTCTTCCTTCCCCAGGCAGCCGGGAAACGGAAACGGGGACGCTCAGATCCAGCCAGGTGGTGGTGAACTGCGGTGAGCTGTGGTGGCACAGGGCAGGAGGCTGCCCCGGTGCGTCCCCTCCTGCCCCTTCCTGCGCACGCTGCTGTGGCTGTGCGGAAGGGGACAGACGCTGCCACCCTGCACAGGATGCGGGGTCAGCACGCAGGGGACACGGAGGACATCCTGCCCCTCCAGCCCCAACCGGCACCAGGCTCATCCCTTCCCCAGCTGCTTCCTCTGAGCCGACACCCGAGCTCTGTCGCTGCCCACCCAAGCCCCCACGCAGGAGGGGTTTCTGTGCTCCCAGAACGCTCCCTCAGCTCCACCGAGCCAGTGGCTCACCCTGCAGGGGTCTGCTCGTGTTCACGGCTCGCCCCCATTTCCTGCGTGCCCCCGACTGCCCCGCGCCGTGCACTGGGCAAGCCCCGTTTCCTCTGCCCAGGATCCCGACAGCTCGGCCGGAGTCCAAGGAGGGCCCAGCCCTCATCCCTGGGGCTGCACAGGCAGCTGCTCCCTGCAGCCCTCAGCTCTCCTGGTATCTCACAGACGGCGTGCTGGTGCTGGTGCTGGTGCTGGTGCTCCCCGTGCCCTCCCGCTGCTCCTGCCACCTCTGCTGGCCGCGTACCCGTCGCGTTGGGTTGGGTTTTTTGCACCCACGGGACCAGCTGGTGCCTGGCGTGCTGCCCGCCGTGCCTTCCCTCGCCCTGCTCTCCCTCGCCGCATCTTCAGCCGCTTGCTTCAGAACCCGTCACACCCTCGGGGCCAGGAGGGGGAACGAGGCAAGGCAAGCGTGGCAGCTCGTGGGCACCCGGTGCAGAGCGAGCTCCCCATGCTGCTGCCCGGGGCTCCGCGCTCTGCTGCCACCGCTGCACGCTCGCAGCCGCTGCCACGCGCTCGCTCATTAACAGCCCTCCTCCATCACGGCCGCTGACATCTCGCGGGGGCCAAGGGCTTTGTCTGCGGCCGCAGCCCTGTCCTTGTGGCTCTGGGGCCGTGTCTGCGCTGCTTTCTTCTCGCTCCAGCGCCCTGTTTCCCATTAGCAGCGCCGTCCCCATGCTGTGCTGGTTGCCGCCCGTCGCCGTCCCCCCGCCGGCATTCCAGCAGCTGCTCAGGCAGCTCCTGCCAGCCCCGGGCCCGCGCCCGCCGCGCTCCCACCCCGCAGCTGCGCTTGGCACGAGGGCGGCTCGCCAGCCCAGCTCGGCTGCCAAAAAGGAGCTGGTGCAGCACGGAGCCAGCAGCTCAGCGGGGTCGGTGCTGCCTGCCAGGGGCTGCCGCCCAGCTCCGCACCGCACAGAGCTCCGGCACAGCCCGGGCAGGATGGGGACAGTGCCCGAGGCACACGGAGGAAGGTGCCGTCACCTCCGGCAGCAGAGGCCGAGCAGGACTCGAGTGCCCGGGGCTGGTGGGGAGCAGACCGGGACCGCCTGTCCCCGCTGTGCCGGGGGCTGCCGAGGAGCTGTGCTGTGTGGGGCCAGGGCTGGTCCCGTTCCCTGCCCCTCCGGGGGCCGTCTGTGCTTCCCTGGGGGCCACCGTGTGCTCCAAGAGCAGCGCCTCAGGCACGGAGGTGCTGAAGCCGAGCATGGGGGCTCCTGCTGGGCGAGGGGCCAAGGGGGCGAGCTGCGGGGACAGGGGGCTCTGGGCCTGCTGCAGGGCTGCGGGAGAGCCCCGGGGACAGCAGCACCCCTCGGGGACAGTGGCACCCCTCGGGGACAGCGGCACGCCCTGGCCACCACGCAAGACACAGGCACAGACTCTGTCCCTGCGTGCCAGCTCCGTGTCCCCGCGCAGCATCCAGGCGCGGGCTGATCCCACACCAGCAGCTCTGGGATCTGGCACCGGGGCTCCTGGTGCAGCAGAGGGGGTCCTGGACGTGGTGCCATGGAGCGCGGTGGGTGCCAGCCCCTCATCGGCCATCTCCTTTCTCACGCAGGGTCCTTGCTGGCAGGCGCCCAGGCAGGGACGGTGACGGGCACCAGCCACGGACTGCGGGAGGCGCAGCACGGCGGCGGCGGGGAGCCGGTGGCCACGCACAGCACCACGCTGCTGCAGGTAACCGCTGGGTGCCAGCACGGGCGGGGGCTGGGCCCCGGCAGCACCAGGGACCGAGGGACACGCGCCTGGGCAACGGCACAGCCGCTACCCCCGGCTGAGCCAGGAGGGGTTGGTCCCCCCGCGCAGCCCAGCCGCAGCACCCTGATGCCTTCCTCTCCTCTCCTCTCCTCTCCTCTCCTCTCCTCTCCTCTCCTCTCCCCGTGCAGCTGCTCCCGAAGAATCTGAACACCCGGAGAGCCCCGGAGCAGCCCGGGTAGGTGCTGGCACCGCCACGGTGCCTCCTGCGCTGACGCCGAGCCTGCAGGAGCCCCGGCCACATCCCCGGGGGAAGGCAGGGCCGGTGCCGCAGGGCGCCCGGAGGTGCCCGCCGCGCCCTCAGGAGCCCCGTGCGGTTCTCTGCAGCCCGGGGGCGCTCCCCGCCCGCCCCAGCAGGATCCCGGTGCGGAGGAAGGGAGCGGCGCCCACCCAGAGCCTGCCTGCGCTCTGCCCCGGGAGCACCGCAGCCCTCCCAGCCCAGAGGCACGGCCACGGCGGGCCCTGCGCCCCGCAAAGCCCCACAGGTAGGGCCCGCACCCACGTCACAGGCGGGGCCCTCGCCCACCCGGCCCCGGACCCTCATCCCGCTCTCTGTCCCCGCAGGGCCCTGCCAGGCGGCCCCGGTCCCCATCGCGGGGTCGCAGAGCATGGAGCAGCTGCTGGGCGAGGGCCTGCGCCCCCAGGTACGGCCCCGGGCGCAGCGGGGGGCTGCCGGGCAGGCGGGGGGCTCGTCCCGCAGCCCGTCCCCACCCGCTCTCCTGCCTTGTAGCGCCCGCCCAGCCCCGTCTCCGGCTGCCCCTCGCTCCGCTCCTGCCGGCAGCTCCTCTCCTTCTGCGCCGAGGCCTGACTGCGGCCACCAGCGCCGGCCCCTCACCCGCCACGGCCGCGCGCCCGCACCCAGCCCGGGATCGACGGCGCAACGGAGCCGCAGCAGCCGCCGGCGCGCTCGGCACCGTGCCCGGTGCCGGGAGCCGCCGCGCTCACCCCGCAGGCCGGCGGGAGGTATTTTTACATAACACGGTTTTGTCTCGTATCGTGTTTCTGTTAACACCCGGCGGGACCAGGCCCGGTGCGCGGTGCCACGCGGCACGGCGGGTGGGCGCGGGGCGCCTCCACGGCCAGCATGGCGCGGGTCGGTCGGTCGGTCAGCGCAGCTCCGGCCTGCGGGAGGAGAGAGTGAGTGGGGACGGGGACGAGGGGACGGGGATGGCACGGGGACAAGAATGGGGAGGGGACAGGGATGGGGACAGGGATAGGGGCAGGGCAGGGTCAAGAGCAGGGAGGGGACAGGGACAAGAATGGGGAGGGGACAGGGATGGGGACAGGGATAGGGGCAGGGCAGGGTCAAGATCAGGGAGGGGACAGGGACGAGGATGGGGACAGGGACAAGAGCAGGGAGGGGACAGGGCCAGGGCCAGGCCTTCCTGCCCGGGGGGACTAGGAGGTGCCCGAGGCCAGGCGGGCCGGGCCTGGTCCAGCCCGTGCTGGTGGAGGCGGTGCCGGGGGCGGCGGCGGGGAGGCTCCGCGGTCCCGTCCCACCCCCACCGCGGTGCCGGGCGCGGGGTGGGGACACGCGGGGGCTCCGGCCCGGCCCGGTGCGGGCGCTCACCGGGCTCAGTCGTGGCGCTTGGGGTTGTTGACGGCCACGTAGTGGTACAGCACGACCAGCAGGAACAGCGACACGCCCAGCATGTTGGCGAAGATGGCGAGCTGCACGTCCGTGATCATCCTGCACCGGGGAGCGGGCGCTGGGCACCGGCACCGGGACCCGCACCGGGACGCGCCCCCGCCCGGTCCGGGCTCCCCGCTCCTCCCCCCTCCCCCCC
>NC_048895.1:118221801-118252626 GCF_011077185.1 Oxyura jamaicensis | reverse complement strand
GGGCGCGGGGCGGGGGCTGCGGCCCGACGGGCGCGGGGAGCGGGGGCGGGGGCGTCGGGTGCCGGTGTCGGGGATCCCAGGCGCACACCCGTGCCGCGTGCCCCGCTGCGGGGTCCCCGTGCCGGGGGGGCGGAGCAGGCAGCGGGGGCGGGTGAGGGGTCCCGGCCGGCCGTGCCCGTACCGTGCCCGGAGGCGGGGGGCGGCGGGGGGGCAGCTCGTGCCTGCCCCCGGGTCGGGGCTGGGGCTGCGGGGCCGGCCCCACTCCGGGGATGGGGGTCACCGTCTCGCCATAGCCACATCAGCGTGGCCGCGTGGGGTGGAACTGCACCGGAAAGTCCCCCCCAGCCCCGCGACAGCCCCACGGCAGCCCCAGCACCCTGGGGCAGGGGCTGGTGGGACCCTGCTCCACGCGGGACCCGGCTGCTGGTGTGGGGCCGCCCGGGAAGGGCGCACATGGGCCCGGTATCCCGCGGCCCCACAGAGCGCGGTGGCACAGCCAGGACTTGGCTGGGCTCTTACCCGCGGTTTTGGGGACGTAGCAGGGTGTCCCCAGGGGCTGCGGAGCACAGCGCCCTGTGCCCGTGGCTTGGGGGACGTAGAACCCGTCTGTGCGCTTGGGGGCCGGTCCCTCTGCTTCGAGGCTCACGGCCGGCAGTCCCCATGGACCGGGGGGCGCGGGGACCCGTCCCCCTGCCCTGCGGCTTCGGGAGGGCTCCCAGCCGGTCCCCAGGACGGGGATGTGCCCGATGCAGCCCCAGGGTGGGCAGTGGGGGCCTGGGCCCCGCGGGCACCATCAGCCAGGGATGATTGGGCACGGGGGGGGGATGGGGGGGGGCCGGGAAGGGAAGAGAAGGGAAGGGAAGGGGGAAGAGGGGGGGCCGTCGGCGCAGGAATTCCCGGCGGCCCCCGGGGAGGAGCTGGAATCCAGCCGGGGCCTGAGGGGAACCAGCCGGGCTGCCGGGAACCGGCCGCGGCACTGCGGGGCCCCCGCACTGCTCAGCGCCACGGCACGGCCACGCACAGTGTCTGGGCTGCCGGGGGTCCACGCCGTGGGGGGCTGCCCGGGGGGTCCGCGCCGTGGGGGGCTGCCCGGGGGGGGCGCGCCGTGGGGGGCTGCTCTGGGCTCGGACCATATAAGGCTGGGCTGGGGCGGCCGCGCTGCGTGGGGCCGGGCCGGGGTCCCGCTCCCTGGGGTGGGCTGGGGGCCGGGGTCCCGCCCCGCAGCCTGGGCACCGCAGCCCGTACGGAGCCGAGGGGCCCCACAGCCCCCATGGGGCCCTGCCCCACACCCTGCGACAGGCGTGCCCCCCAGGCAGGGTCTGCCATCAGGTCTGGCCGGGCGCCCGGGCTTCGTCCCCCGCTCGTGAACTCCAGGCTGGGGGGGCACATGAGGGACAGCCGGGGGGTGGCGGGGGGGCACGGCCCAGCCTGGCTCCGCAGGGCAGCAGCATGGGGACAGAGCCCCCCGTCCCTGCAGCGTGCACGGCCACGCAGCGCCCACACGCTCACCTGGCCGCCCCCTGCATACACAAGCAGGGTCCCCGTCCCCGTCCCCACAGGGCTCACTGGGTGCAGGTGCCCCCGTGAGGGCTGCCGTCACTCCCCGCGGTGCCACCGGCCCCTTCCGCGGCTCCTCAAAGGGCGCCGGCGCCTGGGGCTGTGGGGTTGGGCAGAGGTGAAGGGGCTGCGGCGGGGCAGGATCCAGCCCATTAACCCCACAGCACTGGGCCGTGACGGCTGCTACCAGCGGGGCCGGCAGCGTGGGCACCTGGGGGGGGTCCCGTGGCAGTGCCTGGTCCATGTGGGGGGACGCCCGGGGTGTGCCAGGGGCTCCGGTGCGTGCCGTGCGGGGCCCTGACGCCTTCTCCACAGGAACTGGTGCGCCTACGTGGTGACGCGCAGCGTGAGCTGCGTGGTGGAGGACGGCGTCGAGAGCTTCGTCAAGCCCGACTACCAGCCCTGCGGCTGGGGGCA
This sequence comes from Oxyura jamaicensis, assembly GCF_011077185.1. NCBI lineage: Eukaryota > Metazoa > Chordata > Aves > Anseriformes > Anatidae > Oxyura > Oxyura jamaicensis. Next base: position 118,250,652 of record NC_048895.1, on the reverse strand, counting down.
GCTGCAGTGCCCCCGCGTCCTGACGTGAGTGGGGCCGGGCAGGGCGGGGGCGTGGGACCAGGAGCTGGGGAGCAGCGCCCGGGGCCCCCAGCGGCGCCGCTGTTTATCCCCCCCGGGATGTGTTTACTTTTTTGCAAGAGCGTGGTTTCGTCGGCTCGTGGCCGGCGCCTGACCTGCCCCGACCCGGCTTTTCCAGCGGCGCCGCTGTCCCCCCCCGGCCAACTGCCCCTCAGCATCAGGGCCAGGGACCCCCACGCCGCCCAGGGGCTGGTGTGGGGGGCAGGGGCTCTGCCCAGGGCCTGTGTCCTGCACTCGGGCAGCCACAGAGCAGAGCGCCGGGTGCCGTGGTGCCGCGGTGCTGGGTGCCAGCCCCATCCGGGGGGCAGGCAGGATGTGCAGGGGCCGCCCCCCCGGAGGGCAGCGAGCGTGGCCACGGCCAGCCCGGTTGTGCAAGAGCCTGGTGCGGTCGCGCCGCCTGGGCCAGCCCGCAGCCTGTGTTTGCTTTTCCTCCCATCCCCGAGCCTCTTCCTGCAGTGCCTCCGTGGGCAGGGACTGACGTGGAGGCTGGGGGGGGAGGAGGGGCGGCAGGGGCCTGGACCCCCCCCCGTCAGCAGCGTCCCCTCTGCCCACAGGTACCGCAGCTTCCTGCGGCCCCGCTACAAGGTGGCCCACAAGACGGTGTCAGACCTGGAGTGGCGGTGCTGCCAGGGCTACTCGGGTGAGGACTGCTCCGAGGGGCCGGCGCCGGGGCTCCCTCTCACCACCACCCGCCCGCGGCCCCGACCCGGCCGCCCCACGCTCTCCGGCTTCGGCAACCCGCTCAGCGGCCTGGGGGGGGAAGGCAGCGCCGGGGGGGGCCGGGGCAGCACTGCCCCGCGGAGCCCGGAGCCCGCTGGCGGCGGGGAGGCGGAGAAGGTGCAGCAGCTGGAGGAGAAGGTGCGGCGGCTGAGCAAGCAGCTGGAGGAGCTGCAGGCCTCGGTGCAGGCGGGCCAGGAGAAGCTGATGCAGGACCTGCGTAAGGTGGCCGAGGGCAGCGCAAACGGCAAGCACCCACCCGCCGACGCCGCGCCCCCCGATGTGCGGGAGACGCTCAGCCACATCCAGCAGCACCTGGAGCGCCTGGACGACCGCATCCGCAGCCAGGAGCTGGAGCGGGAGCGGGATGGCTTCGGGGGGAGCCCTGCCCCAGAGGGGGGCCTGGCAGGGGCCGCGCTGCTGCGCGAGCTGGAGCAGCGGGTGCAGGATTCCTGCGGCGCCTGCCTGGCCGGCACCGAGGGGCTGCGGCGGCAGCAGGCGGAGGACCGGGAGCGCATGAGGGCGCTGGAGAAGCTGGTGGGCTCGGTGGACCAGCGCAACCGGGAGGCGGTGGAGACTGTGCAGCGGCACGTCAGCAGCCTGAGCACCCGCCTGGCCCCCGGCGCGCCGCCCGACGAGCTGCGCCGGCGCGTGGCCGAGCTGGAGCGGCGGCTGGACGGGCTGGAGGGGTCGCGCGGCACGGTGCTGGGGCCGGGACCGGGGCCGGTGCTGGCCCGGCGGCTGTCAGAGCTGGAGGGGCGGCTGAACGCCACGCGGGCCGGCCCCGGGCCCCCTGACACCGAGGGGCTGCGGGGCCACATGGCCAACCTGAGCCGGGCGCTGGAGGGGCTGGCGGAGAGCGGGGCGCAGCGCGGCGCCCGCCTGGCCGAGCTGGAGGGGGTGCTGGCGCGCTGCGGGCAGCCCTGCTCGGAGCCCGCTGCTGACGGCCGGGACGGCTCCGCACTCAGCCAGCTGCAGCAGCGCGTGGAGGACAATGAGGCGCAGCTCCACACCCTCAGCTCCGGCCTTCGGCAGCTGGGGGCCGGCGGGGCCGGGTCGGGCAGCTCGCTGCAGGCGCTGCGGGAGCTGGTGGGGGAGCAGGGCGAGACGCTGGGGCGGCTGGCGGGGCGGCTGGGGCAGCTGGAGGCCGGGGAGAGCACCGGTGGGCAGACGCTGGAGGACACCCGCAGGGACCTGGAGCAGCTCCGCAACCGGACGGGCGCCCGGCTGGAGCAGCTGGAGGCTGAGCTGCAGGGGCTGAGCGCCACCGGTGCCTGCGCCCAGCCCTGCTCCCCGCTGCGGGAGGAGCTGGAGCGGCTGCGGGAGGAGGTGGGCGCCTGTACGGACGCCTGCCACCCGCCTGCACCTGACCCCACGGCGCCCGAGGTGGAGGAATCGCTGGAGGGGTTCAGCGTCTTCGGAGGCACGACGCCCTGGGAGCTGCAGACCCTGCAGGGCGAGCTGTCGGAGGCGCTGCTCTTCTTTGGCTTGCTCAACACCACGGTGCAGGAGCTGCAGGACGCCGTGGACCAGCACGACGCCGGCCTGCGCGAGCTGGGCGCCGTGAAGGACCGCCTGGCCGCGGAGCTCGACCGGGTGCAGGCGGAGGTTGCCGAGCGCGCGGCCGAGAGCGAGGAGCGGCTGGAGGGGCTGGTGCGGGACCTGGTGCGCGCGGGCCCCGGGGGCTGCCCGGCCGGCCTGGAGCCCAGGGTGGCCAAGCTGGAGGGCGTTTGTGAGCAGCTGGAGGTTGTGTCGGGAGGGCTGCGTGGCGTCCGCGAGGGGCTGGGCCGGCACGTGGCAGGGCTGTGGAACGCCCTGCGGGAGCTGAACGGCACAGCCCGCACCCACGGCGCCCTGCTGGAGAAGGCGATGCAGCTCCCGCAACGCCTGGGCGCCCTCAACGCCAGCTTCCAGCAGCACCGCGCCGAGATGCTCAACCTCACGAGCAGGGACCTGACCGGTGCGCGGGGAGCGGGGACGGGGAGAGAGGGCACGGGGAGGGGGAGAAGGGGGCATGGGGAGGGGGAAAAGAGGGTATGGGGCTTGGGAGAATGGGGTACCGTTGGGGGGAAGGGGACACGGGGAGGGGCAAAAGGGCATGTGGGAATGGGGCATGGACGTACAGAGGGAGGGGGGTGCAGGAGGTGGGGATGGGGGAACGGGGGGCAATGGGCTGCAGGAACAGGGTCTGAAGACAGAGCACGGGGACAATCACAGTGCCGTGAGGGTGTGGGAATGCCAGGTCCCAGGGCTTTGAGTGTTGGGGGTGTGGGGTATGGGGGTGAGGGGGCGCAGGACCCCAGGCTGCAGGCTATGGGGCTGGGCTACATGGGGACCGAAGTCGGGGGGGCATGAGGCTTGGTGCATGGAGACGTGGGGACGTTGGGCTGTGGGGTGAGGGGACGGGGCTCTAACCTGCCCCCCTTCCCTCAGGCCCCCCTGGTCCCCCCGGACCCGCGGGCCCCATGGGGAAGATGGGCCCCCCTGGCCCCTCTGGGCCTCCTGGCAAGGACGGAGAACCAGGCCCCGTGGGCCCCCCAGGTAAGGAGCAGCCCCCGTGCCCCAGCAGCCTCCGGCAGTGGGGCCATGCCTGCCTGGTGCTGGTGTGGCCGGGCTCGTGCCGCCTGCCCACCCCACAGCGCCGTCCTGTCCCTTCCCTTGTAGGTCTGCAAGGAGAGAGAGGTAGGGCCGGGGCGTGCAGGGGGGTACGAGGGGCGGGGATGAGGGGGCTGCGGGATGGGGGTGCGGGGTGGGGGGGCTGCAGCACCCATGGGGGCAGGGGGAGTTGGGTGATGGAGGTGGAGGGGCTGGGGACGTGGGGCATGGGGGCACCTGGGATTTGGGAGTTCAGGGGTCTGGGTGTGCCATGGGGGCACCGTCCTGACACCATCCCCAGGCGCCGTGGGGGAGCCGGGCTCCGTGCCCCACATCGCCTTCTCGGCCGCCCTGAGCACGCAGCGCGCGGAGCCGGGCACCGTCCCCTTCGACCAGGTCCTGCTCAACGACGGCGGCGCCTACGACCCCGAGACGGGTGAGTGCCAGCCCCACGCGTGGCCGTGCATGGGGATGGGGGGGAGCTGTGGAGTGAGGGGGGCTGCGTGGGCACGGGTGAAACATGGGCCTGGGGTGCAGTGAGGGGTGGGGGTGTCCTCAGGGGCGCAGCGATGGCTTTGGGGTGAAGTCGGGCAACCCAGGGGCTGCAGGGAGTGTGGGGTACAGCGGGGTGGCCTGGGGACACGATGATGGCCATGAGGAGTGGGGGGGCTGAGCTCGTGCTGGGGGCACTGCGGGGCCTGGGGGTCTCCATGCACTGACACCGCTGCTGCTGCAGGCACCTTCACGGCGCCCATGAGCGGCCGGTACCTGGTGAGCGTGGTGCTGACGGGGCACAAGGGCGAGAAGCTGGAGGCCGTGCTGTCACGCTCCAACCAGGGCATCGCGCGCCTGGACTCGGCCGGGTACCAGCCCGAGGGGCTGGAGAACCAGCCCGTGGCTGAGCACCAGCCCAGCCCCGGCTCGCTGGGCGTCTTCAGCCTCATCCTGCCGCTGGAGGCGGGCGAGACGCTCTGCGTCGACCTGGTGGCCGGGCGCCTGGCCCACGCGCCCGACGAGCCCCTCACCGTCTTCAGCGGTGCCCTGCTCTACGACGCCGAGGGCCCCTAGTCACCCCCCCTCACGCCCACCCCTCGCCACCCCATGGCCCCTCGACCCCCCCCACATCCTCCTGCACCCACGCGGGGCCCCCTCCACCCCCCCGTCCCGTTATTTATCAGCACCCCCCACCCTCGCTCCCACGCCACCACGCGTCCCTCACCACCTGCCCCGGCCCCCCCACGCCGCCCCGCGCCCCCCCCCACAATAAAGATGCGGCACCGGGTTTTGTACCCATGGCTCCCGCCTCCTTCCTGCCCCCCCCCCCCTGCGCTTTATTGCCCCCCGTGGGCCTGGGGCAGCCCCCGGGCACTGCCCTGGTCCCAGCAGCACCGCAGAGGGGGGATGCGGGGTGCCCAGGGGGGGTCCGGCTGCCATCAGAAATCCTCATCCCACCCCGAGAGCTCATCCACTGCCGGCGTCCGGTCGACCGAGAACCGCTTAAAGTTGGTGTAGGGAGGGCCCTGGGGGGGGGGCGAGGGTCAGTGCTGGGCCCTCCTGCCCCCCGCCCTGCGCCCCCCACCCCAAGGCCCGGCCGCACCTGCTTGATGAGCCACAGGGTGGGCGCCTCCAGCTGCTGCAGGGCGAGCTTCTTCCACTTGAGGGTCCCAAACCACCTGGGGGGGGGGGGGGGGGGGTGGGTGCGGGGGGGGGGGGGGGGCAGCGGCCCCCCCACCCCCACCCTCACCCCCCTCACCTGTGCTTCTTGATGCCGCGGATGCCGGTGGCCGTGTTCCCCAGGCGCTGCCCCGGACGCAGCCTGTGAAAGGGCCGGGGATGGGGCAGGGGGCGCAGGATGGGGCTCCCCAGGGCACCCTCACCACAGGGCTGCCCCCCCGGCCCCCCCGCACTGACCTGCAGAGCTTGGCAACGAGGGAGCAGGCAGCCTCGCTGAGGAAAGCAGGGAAGGAGAAGACGCCGTCCAGGATGCGGCTGTAGATCTTCTGGGGGTCAGCGCTGTGGAAGGGGGGCCTGCGGGGCACGGGGGTGTCAGGCCCGGCCATGGGGGTGGGTGGGCTCGGCCCCAGGGTGCGCTCACCTGCCCACCAGCATCTCGAAGATGAGGATGCCCAGCATCCAGAAGTCGACCGCGAAGTCGTGGCCCTCATGGCGCAGCATCTCAGGCGCCAGGTACTCGGGCGTCCCACAGAAGGAGTAGGTCTTCTCCCCGCGCTCCAGCTCCTTGGCGAAGCCAAAGTCCACCTGCGGTGCAGGAGCTCTCAGCCGGCCCCACGCCCGCAGGGACCCGCAGCGCCCTCGCTGCTGCCCCCCCGCTCCCCCCCCCACGGCACCGGGCACCGTGCCAGCCCCCCCAGCCCGCCCTGGTACCAGCTTGATGTAGCCCTGCTTGTCCAGCATGAGGTTCTCAGGCTTCAGGTCGCGGTAGACGATGCCGTGGCTGTGCAGGTACTCCAGGCCCTCCACCACGCAGGCAGAGCAGAACACGGCCAGCGGCTCCTCAAAGTAGCGCCTGCAGGGCAGGGTTCTGTGCTTGGCACAGCGCAGTGCGGCATGGCACGGCACAGCACGGCATGGCACGGCATGGCAGGGCACGGCACGGCAGGGCACGGCAGGGCACGGCAGGGCACGGCACGGCATGGGGCATGGCACAGCACGGCATGGCATGGCATGGCACGGCACTGCACAGCATGGCATGGCACGGCACGGGGCACGGCACGGCACAGCATGGCATGGCACGGCATGGGGCATGGCACGGCACATGAGACAGCACGGCATTGTGCAGCATGGCCCGGCACAACACGTCACGACACAGCACGGCACATCCCTGCCCGCCCCAAGCCCACACCCCCTGGCCCCGTACACCTCGCGCAGCTTGGTCCACAGCTCGCCGCCCTGGCAGAACTCCAGCAGCAGGTAGACGTGCTGCCTGTCCCGGAAGGTGCCAAAAAACCTGCGGGCGGCAAGGGTCAGCGGGGCCTTGGCGTGGCGCTGAGCCCGGCCCCGCGCTGCCGGCCCCGCTCACCCCACAACGAAGGGGCAGTGGCTCTGGGCCAGCACCCGCCGCTCCGTGCGCACGTGCTCCTGCTGCCGCGTCCGCACCACCCAGTCCTTGCGGATCCGCTTCAGCGCGAAGAGCTGCTCGCCGCACCGCACCTGCGGGCAGGGTCGGCCGTGGGCACCGGGACGGGGTCAGCAGGGGGTGCCCGCAGGCCAGGCGTGGCTCTCACCAGCTCGACCCTGCCGAAGCCGCCGGTGCCCAGGACGACGCGCTGCCCCTGCTTCTGCCCCTCCTCGTAGCGCACGGCCACCAGGTCCTCCAGCCGCACCACCGGGGACGGCTGCCGCAGGCTTGGGGACCCCCAGCCCCTGCGGGGGGGAACCAGGGCCTTGCAGAGCCAGCACCAGGGGCCACCTGTCCCTGTCCCAATCCCATGCCCAGCCCTGTCCCCACCTGCACCCCCATCCTTGTCCCCCCCCATCCCTGTCCCACACTGACCGCCTGGGGTCCGCTGGGGCCGGCACCTCAGTCGCAGCCGCGTTTCTGCAGGGAGAAGCAGCCCCGGCTCAGCCCCGGCTTGGCCCCGGCTCAGCCCGCAGCCGGGAGCCCCACCGCCTGTCTGGGACGGGCACAGCGCAGCAGGACCCCACAGGGACCCGGCACCATGCGTGAGACCAGGAAGGGGCTGTGAGAGGTCCATGGGGGGGTCACCCCCCTTGGAGATCACCCAAAGCCACCTGGACGTGGGGCTGGGCACCCTGCTGGGGTGGCCCTGCTGCGGGGGAGGGGGGGGACAGACAGGGGCACCCAGGGGTGCCCCCAGCCTCAGCCAGCCTGGGGGGCTGGGACTCTGGACACCTCACTTGGGGCCACACGTGCCAACGTGGTGAGCACGTGCCAGGGCCGTGCCGCGGGGCTCAGCAGGAGCAGGACGGTGCCTGGGCCTGGCGGTGCTCCCGGGGCAGAGTCCAGGACCCGCTGCTGGCGCCACGTCACCGCTGCCGTCCCTGCCGGGCACCCAGCACCCACGTGGGGACCCCGCAGGGCCACGGACACTCACGCGTCTGAGTCGTGCCTGGGGCAGAAAGGGATGATCTCCAGGAAGTCCCTGTGGGGCAGAGGGGGTGTCAGTGGGGCAGGCAGGGCCCGGCCATGGCCCCACACGGATGGGCTGGAGGACACGGGGACACCCACGCCTTGGCCACCGTGACGCAGGTGACGTGTCCCTGTGCCTGGCACGATGCTGTCCGGCGGATGTTCCTGCACGGAGAGACCGGTGGTCACGGAGGAGGAGAGGGGTGTGCGCGGAGGAGCGTGTGCAAGAGCTCCACATGCACCAGAGCAGGCATGTGGGCACGCACGGGGTGCAGACGGGCTGCCTGCGGCCCCAGGGGCACCTACTCCAGCAGTGAGAGCTCCCCGAAGTGCTCGCCGGCGCCCAGCACGCGCAGTAGCTTCTCCTGCCCGTCCACCCGCCGGCTCACCCGCACCTGCGAGGGGACGCGGGGCCGGGCTGAGCAGGGCGGGGGGCACGGCCCTGCCCTGCGGCACTGCACCCACCTGGCCCTTCAGGATGATGTAGAAGCTCTCCCCCTCGTCCCCCTCGCGGATGATGATGTGGCCGGGTGCGAAGGAGCACTGCGGGCATGGATGGGGTGCTGGGGGCTGCGCTGAGCAGGGGTCCCCGTCCCGCAGCCCCCTCCCTGTGCGCACACCTCCTCCATGGCGTCAAGCAGCTTGGAGAGTTGGCTGTCAGACAGGTCCTGCAGCCAGTGCACCCTGCGGCGAGAGGTGGCTGTGCCCGGGGCCACTGCAGCCCTGCCTGCGCCCTACACCCTGCGCCCTGCATCCTGTGTCCTGCGTCCTCCCCGAGCTCTGGAGCCCGGCGCAGCCACAGGCAGGACAGGGCTGGGGCTGGGGCTGGGGCTGTGTGAGGATGATGACAGCAGCAGGGATGGTGACAAGGCTGGGGACGAGGATGGGGATGTGGATTGGGACTGGGCTGGGGGTGGGCATGGAGGTGGGCTGGGATGGGCTTGGGCTTGGTGATGGTGACGAGGCCAGGGCTTTGCAGTGGCTCTGCAGCCAGTGGTGATGAGAGGGGACGGCACCTCGAGGCTCAGGGCTGGCCGCAGGCCTGGTGGTACCACGGAGGGGCCCCACTCACGTTCGCAGGGAGTCCAGGACCTTGGCCCGCCGCTGCTTGGCGCTGCTGGTGGCGATGGCGCGGTACCGCTGCCGGTCGATGGCCCAGAGGCGCACAGGGCTGAGTGCTGGGGCACAACGGGTGTCAAGGAGGGCTGAGGGTGTGTGTGTGGGGGGGCAGAGCGGCGGGCTCAGCCCTTACCCTGCACGGTGGCGGTGCGCTTGCAGTGGTACAGGATGGCCAGCTCCCCGAAGACATCACCCGGCCCCAGCGTGCGGAGCTGCTGGCCCCGCTGCGTCACGTTCAGCTGCCCCTCTGCAGGGAGGCAGCATGGAGCAGGCAGCCTCGCACGTGCACGAACACGCGCGTGGGCATGCGCACGGGCATGCAGGCAGCCTCGCACGTGCACCCTACACACGTGCGTGTCACAGCCCCAGCACCGGGTGCATGCGCAGACAGTGCGCACGGGGACGTGCGGCCGCTCAGGGGCAGCGCAGCCCCACGCGTGCATGCACCGGGCAGTGGTGCCCACGGCAGGTCAGCACGCCCAGATGCGTGCCCCCACACGTGCACACCCCAGCAGGCACGTGCACACCCCAGCCCGCGCCCCCTGCCCGCTCCCACCTGCCACGATGTACATGGCGGTGCCCTCGTCGCCCTCGGCCAGCACCGTGTCCCCGGGGCCGTGCTGAACGGGGACAAAGCTCTGGGCCAGCGCCTCGGGGCAGCCCTTGCCCAGGCGCCGCAGGAAGTCGCTGCGTCCCATGGCCTCCGCGATCAGGCTGAGGTCCCTGGGAACAGGGGGACGTGGGGACAGCGGTGGGGCAGTCCCGGCCCTTGTGCACCCCCTCTGCCCCTCCTGAGGTACCTCTGTGACGGGGGGCTACCGGGCAGCTGGAGCAGGTCATCGCTGGCGAGGGGCTCGGGGACGATGGCGGTGCCCCGACGGTGCGGCCAGCCCAAGGGTGGCTCCGCGTCCGGCAGCGCCCTGGCATCGCCCAAGCCCCGCGCCACGCGCTGCAGGAAGTCGCGCTCCTCCTGCAGCCGCAGCTCCCGCAGCTGCCGCTCCATCCCGCACCGCTGCCGTGCCTGGGGGGGGGGGGGACAGCGTTGGCAGGGGGCTGCCCCGTGCCACCTGGTGTGGCCGCTGCACCAGGACCACGGGGAGAAGGGAGAGGTTCCCGCAGCACGGGGCAGGGCCGCACACAGCACGGCTCAGCACACCTGGGCACATCTGGGCGTGATGTGGCTGGGGACGCCTGGCACCACCGGTGACCAGGGCACTCCCCACCATGCCCGGACCCCCACCCGCTGCCCGTGTACCCGGCCAGGCCCTGCAGCTGCATGGCGCTGCTCCCGGCACGCCCTGCCCGAGCAAAGGTTGCACCGCCGGGCCGGGGCCGGGACAGGGCTCAGCATCCCCCTCCACCCTCCCCCCCCCCCCAGACACTGCCCCCACACGCACACTCGGCCCCGGGACTTGGCCACTGACCGGGGCTGGCCCCGTGCCCTGCCACGCGCACGGCCCCTACCTGTGCCACGCACCCTCCTGCGCCCGCCCCTACCCAAGAGGCTGCTGCACCCAGCCCCGTCACACATTAACCTGCTCACGGCGCACCCCGAGGCACGTGCCGAGCTGCGCCCAGCACGCAGCACCCGGCCTGCGCCCGACCTGCACCCATCAGGCATCCACCGGGCACCCAGCCTGTGCCACCATGCACCCGCCCTGCACCCGCCCTGCACCCGCCCTGCACCCAGCCTGCACCCGCCCTGCACCCAGCCTGCACCCAGCCTGCACCCAGCGTGCACTCAGCCTGCACCCAGCCTGCACCTGGCATGCACCTGGCATGCACCCACCAAGCACCACCATGCACACAGCCTGCACCCACCAGGCACCCACCAGGCACCCAGTCTGCTCCACTCTGCACCCGCCATGCACCCACCATGCACCCACCCCGCACCCGGCCTGCAACAACCTGCACCTGACCTGCCCCCACCACGCCCCCAGCCTGCACCCGACGTGCCCCCACCCCGCGCCCCCCCGCGCCCCGCGGGGCCGTGCAGGTGCCGCTGGCAGTTGTGCACGCGGGCAGTGCCCGTGCGAGGTGTGCGCGTGCACGAGGAGTGCCCGCCGGGCACACGAGCGGCGCGTGCCCGCGCACCCGCTGGGGGGGGGGGGGAAGCTTCCCGCGCGCTCCCGGCTCGCGCGCATGGACACTCTTGGGGGCGTGACCGGGGGCGTGGCCCAGAAGCCCCCGCCCTCCTATGGACCACGCCCCTCTCGGGAGGAACGGTTGCGGGCTCTGATTGGCGGCGGAGAGAGGGGCGGGGCTCGACGGCGGGCCCTGATTGGCGGGGCGGGGCGGGGGCGGTGCCGGTGCGGTCCCGGAGCGGGGCGCAGCGCGCAGAGCCCGGCGGCGCCGAGCATGGCAGCGGCGCTGCGGGACCCCGGCCCCGGCCCCGGCCCCGGCCCCGCGGCGGAGAAGCGGATCCTGTGCGTGGGGCTGGTGTGCCTGGACATCATCAGCGTGGTGGAGGCATACCCTGCCGAGGACACCGACACCAGGTACCGCGGGGACCGCGCCCCCCGCCGCCCGGAACGGGCCCGAGCCGAGCCGAACGGCGCTGAGCGGTGCCGAGCCGAGCCGTGCCGTGCCGTTGCAGGTGCCTGTCGCAGCGGTGGCAGCGGGGCGGGAACGCCTCCAACTCGTGCACGGTGCTGGCGCTGCTGGGAGCCCCCTGCGCCTTCATGGGCTCGCTGGCCCCCGGGCACGCTGCCGAGTAAGTGGGCGCGGGGACGGGGTCGGGGCTCCCCGCGGCCCGGGGCGGGGGGGTCCCGGGGCCGCCGTGACGCTGCAGCGGCCCTTGTGTCTCGCCCCGGCAGCTTCGTCGTGGCAGACCTGCGGCGCCGCGGCGTGGACGTGCGCCACGCGGTGCTGCAGCCCGGCGGCTGCATGCCCACCTCCGTCGTCATCGCCAGCGCCAGCCGGGGCACCCGCACCATCCTGCACGCCAGCGGGTGCGTGGCCGCCCTGACCCTGCTCTCTGTCCCCCAAGTTTCATCGTGGCGGACTTCCAGCGCCGGGGTGTGGACGTGACGCACGTGGCCTGGCAGCCCCGCGGGGACGTGCCATGCGCCTGCTGCGTCGTCAACGCCGCCAGCGGCTCCCGGACCATTGTGCTCTACGACACGTAAGGGTGTCGCTTCCCGCACGGCCGCCAGGGCAGCCTAACCGGGTGATTCCCCGTGATTCCGCACACACAATCGCTGCCAATCGTCCCCAGGCTCTGCAGCCCCCAATCACCCCCCCAGCCCCGCCGTGATTGGCGGCGGCATCGCGCCCAGCCGTGCCCCGCACCGCAAGACGGCCGCACGGCCCCGCCGCGGGCGAAGGGCTGGCGGCCCCGTGCCGCCCTCGAGGTCGCCGCGGGGCACGGCGGCGGCGTTAATCATTCACCCGCCCGCCCCGCGGCGGGGGGACCTCTGCCCGGGGCAGAGTCGAGGCGCGGGGCTGCCCTCATCCGCGGGGGGCCCGCTGCGCCCGGCCCCGCCTGACGGCCGGCCCCGCAGGAACCTGCCCGATGTGACGGCCCGCGACTTCGCGCACGTCGACCTGGATCGGTACCGCTGGATCCACTGGGAGGTGCGGCGGGGCGGGGCCGGGGGGGGCGTGCCCGTGCTCGGGGGGGGCGGGGCCGTGCCCGGGGGGCGTGCCCGTGCCCGGGGGGGGCGGGGCGGGGCAGTCACGTGGGCGGGGCCGCCCGCAGGCCCGCAACGCGTCGGAGCAGGTGCGCATGATCCAGCGCGTGGAGGAGCACAACCGGGCCCTGCCGCCGGCGCAGCGCATCCGCACCTCGGTGGAGGTGGAGAAGCCGCGGGAGGAGCTGCTCCCCCTGCTGGCGCACGGCGACGTGGTACGGCCCGACACGCCCCGCCCCCGCGAGGCGCGATTGGTCCGCTGGGGCTGGGGGCGGGGGCAATGGAGGGGGCGGGGCCATAGAACTGTGGGCGGTGCTAAGGATCAGGGTGTGGGTCGGGGTGGGGTCAGTGTAGGGGGCGGGGCGTTGAGTTGGGGGCGGGGCCATGCCGTTGGGGGGCGTGGTATGGGGATGTGGGCGGGGCTTGCATCTGCACTCCGGGGGGTGCCGCCGGGGCACCGAGGGGCCGTGCCGGGGGGGGCCGTGCCCGGGCGCCGGACGCTGACCCCCCCCCGCAGGTGTTCATCAGCAAGGACCTGGCCAAGCACTTCGGGTACCGCTCGGCACCAGAGGCGCTGCGGGGGCTGCACAGCCGCGTGCAGCCAGGGTAAGGGGGCCGGGGGGGGGACTGGGGGGCACAGATTGGGGTGGTTGAGGGGGGGCGTGGGGCAGGCTGCGGGTGGGGTGCAGGGCGGGGCAGGGGCACAGGCCCCCAGTGGGACATGGGGACAGGAGGGGGTGCGGGGCACGGGTTGGGTCTGTTTGGGCCGGGTCCGGTGGGGCTGGGGGTCCCAACCCATGCACCCCCTCCCCGCAGGGCCACACTGATCTGCGCCTGGGCCGAGGAGGGGGCCGACGCCATGGGGCCTGGTGGGGAGCTGCTGCATGCAGACGCCTGCCCCCCAGAGACCCTGGTGGACACTCTGGGGGCTGGGGACACCTTCAACGCTGCCGTCATCTTTGCGCTCTCGGGAGGTGGGCATGGCCCTGCAGAGCTGGGGGGGGCACATCCCCCAGCATGCCCCTACGCCCCCCGATATCCCCCCGCACCTCCCATTATCCCCCCACGCTCCCCATCCTCTCACTTTTCCCCATCCCCAGGGCAGAGCCTGCAGGACGCGCTCAACTTCGGCTGCCGCATCGCAGGCAAGAAGTGCGGGATCCAGGGCTACGATGGCATTGTCTGAGCCACACGTGTGGCTGCCGCTGCCCCCCACCCTGCAACCTGGCCCCCCTCGCCCTGCTCCCAATAAAGTTCCTGGGTGCCCCACTGCTCTCTCTGAGGAGCCTCACGCCGCCACCCCATCAGCGCCGCCGCAGTGACCACAGCGTGGGGGGTAGCTCCTGTATTCCTCGTCCCGCAGCATTACAGGGGAAAACACACATGTCCTGCCCTCCTGGGACCTGCTGCAGCTGGCCCTGCCCTAGGCATGTGGGGGAACCCCAAGCAGGCATCCAAACCATTGCACGGCACCCCACAGCCTGCGAGGCAGCATCGCTGGGGCCAGCACGGGGCAGGTCACAGCCCTGCCTGGAGCCCCCTACCACCTACATCTCTCCAGGGTCCTCCCAAGCAGGGGCTGCCTCTGCCCTTGGGACTTCATCCTTGGGGACTTCATTCTCTGGGGCTGCCTCCATCACTTCACCCTGGGGGGCTGCCTCCACCTCCATCACTTCACCCTGGGCGGCTCCAGCCCCGGGGTCTCCCTGCCCCTCTGGGTGGGCAGCGTTGTCTGGCAGCTCCTGCCTCTCTGCTGGGCCAGGCTCTGGGCTGCTTGTCCCCGCATCCACTCCAGGCATCTCCTCATCCACCGTGGGTGTCTCCACTCTTCCCCCGGGCCCCTCCATGTGTCCCCCCACCATCCCCTCCTGGCCAACCTCCTCTCCCACCAGCGGCTCCCCTGGGGGTCCCCGTTCCCAGCCAGGCAGCAGCAGCTCGGGGGGGTCCAGCAGCCCGTCCCCACTGCGGTCCTGCCTCTCCAGGGCACGGTCCACCAGCACAGCCACCTGCAAGAATGGGAACAGGGTGAGAGCCTGGCCCACCCCCACAGCTCCCTACGGGGTGCAAGGCCCCTCTGGACCTACCGCCTCAGGGCTGGGCTGCCCCCTGCCCCCCTGTGCCAACACCGCTCCCAGCAGCTGCAGCAGCTCCAGCCCGTCCAGGAGCCCGCTCCGGTCGTGGTCATGCAGTGCAAAGAGGTACAGCAGGGCTGTGGGGTGCAGAGTGCCATGGGGGCAGGCTGTGTGGGGCTGGGACATTTGTCCCACCCCTTGGGGCACCACAGCCCCACGTATGCTGCTTATCCTTACCCTGCTCCCGTGTCATGTCCTCGGCATCCTGCTCTGGCTGCCCCAGGCTCCTCACCGCACTCCGCAGCAGCCTGGAGGTATTGGGGCTGGGGGTGCGTGCACTGCCCCTGCCCCACAGCCTCCCCAGGACTCCCCTGCCCCGCAGCCAGCCAGGCAGTGCCTGTGCCCCGCAGCCCCCCCGGCTGGGTGTCCCCCTCCGTGCAGCCCTGGGCAGCAGCTCCCCCCCACCCCCAGGCACTCACTGCAGTGCGGGAGGCTCCGGGCTCAGCGGGTCAGGACCAGGATCGGGCCTCGTGGCCGGAGGAACCTCTGACCTGGGGGGGAAATAAGGGGGGGGGTGTCCATCGCTAGGTCACCTGTGCCGCTGGGTGGAGGCAGCAGCGGGGGCCTTCTGCCCCAGCCAGGCCCCCAGTACCCCCCATGCACCCACACTGCGGCCCTTCCACACATGGCCACCACCGCCCCGAGCTGTGTCCCTGTGCCCCCTGCACCCCTATGCCCCCTGCACCCGTGTGCCCCCCAGGCGCCCCCCCCCCCCGCGCCCAGGCTGCACCTTCGCATCTCATCCACACCCACGGCACGGCTGTGTCCCCGCCTGCACCCCGACCCCCCCAGCCGTGCCCCCCCTCCAGGCACCCCCCCACCCCCGTACCTGTGTCCCCCGTCCCTCGGGGCCGCCCAGGCGGCGGGGAGCAGCAGCAGCAGCAGGAGCGGGGCCGCCCGCGGGGTCCCCATCGTGCGCCCGGGGCACAGCGGCCGGGCGGGGCGGGGGGGGGCTGGCGGGGGCGGGCCCACGCGGGGCGCTGCCACGCGGAGCGGGGCGGGGGCGGCACCGGCGCGTGGCACCCGCCGGGCCCCAGGACAAAGCGACACGGTGGCACCGGCACTGCACGCGCAGGCTGCGGGCACGGAGCGCACCCCGCGCACCCCGCACCCCGTGCACGCGTTGCACACCCCGCGCACCCCCTGCTCTCCGTAGCCTCCCCGCACGCCCGCGGCATCATGCCCACGCCCGCACCCCCCGGCGTCCCGCGCCCGCTCCCCCAGCCCCGAGCTCGGCCCCCGGGTCCGCACGAGGAGCCCACCCCGCCCCGGGCCACGTCGCCGGCCCGGCCCCGCGTACCGGGTCCCTCTCGCGCCGGCAGCGCGGGGGTTAACCGGTACCCTCGCGTGTGCCCGGCACAAAGATGGCTGCCAGCGCT
Organism: Oxyura jamaicensis; assembly: GCF_011077185.1. NCBI lineage: Eukaryota > Metazoa > Chordata > Aves > Anseriformes > Anatidae > Oxyura > Oxyura jamaicensis. The sequence goes on along the minus strand of NC_048895.1, from coordinate 118,234,889 downwards.
ACACGCGCCCGATTCGGGGCGGGGCCAAGGCGAGTAGGGGCGGGGAAAAGGGGCGGGGTCGAGATAGGAGCGTGGCCTCCTTCTCGGTGGGCGGGAATTGGTGGTGGGCGTGGCCGGTGTGGGCGTGGCCGGTGTGGGCGTGGCCGCGGTTCCCGCCGGGCCGCGATGTCGGCGGAGGAGCCGCCCGGTGCCGCCGCTCTTCCATCGCTGCTGCTGGCGGCCGCCGCCGCGGCGCTGCTCGGCCTCTGCTGGGCGGGGGCGCCGAAGGTGGGCGCGGGGCCGGGCAGGGGGGCGGCGGCGGCGGCGGCGGCGGCGGCGGGACTCCCCTGACCCCGCTGACCCCCCTGCCCGCCCCTGTCCCCGCAGCGCCCCGTGCTGGCCGGCGGCCCGCGGCTCGTCGCCTTCCTCCGGCGGCGCTGCCCGGCGGTGCGGGGCCCGTTCCGCCCCACGGCCTGGTGCCCCGAGGGCCGCCTGCAGACCGTGCTCCGCGCCCTGCTGCAATCCCGCCCGCCCGTCCGCTACCGCAGGTGAGCCCGCGGCGGGGCCGTGCCGGGCCATCCCGGGCCGTGCCGGGCCGGGCCTGATGCCACCGCCCCGCAGCGAGTCCATCCGCACGCCCGACGGCGGGCAGCTCATCCTCGACTGGGCCGACGGCAGCGCCCTGCCCGCCGCCTGCCCCACCGTGCTGCTGCTGCCGGGGCTGGCGGGCAGCAGCCAGGCCAGCTACGTGCTGCACATGGCGCACGGGGCCGCCCACGCCGGGTACAGGTGAGTGCCGGGGGGGAGCAGCCCCGCTGCCCCTCCGCCCCCCCTGACGGCCGCTCTCCTCCAGGGCCGTCGTGCTCAACAACCGGGGCTGCCGGGGCGAGGAGCTGCTGGTGAGACCCTCCCCGAGCCCCCCACCCCCGAGGCAGGGGCGCTGCGGGGCCAAAACCCGGTTGTGCCCCCCCTGCCCAGACCCCCCGGACCTTCTGCGCCAGCAACACGGAGGACCTGGAGACGGCCATCGCCCACATCAGGGGCCGGTACCCGCACGCCCCGCTGCTGGCTGCTGGCGTCTCCCTGGGCGGGTAGGGGACGGGGCGGACGCCCCGGGGTGATGGTGGCGGCCGCGGCCCCCCCTGACCCCGGTGCTGGCACAGGATGCAGCTCCTGAACTACCTGGCACGGATGGGCCGGGCAGCGGGGCTGGTGGCGGCCATGGCCGTGTCCCCCTGCTGGGACCCCCTGGAGTCGGCAGCGTCGCTGGAGCAGCCGCTCAACGCCCTCCTCTTCAACCGCCACCTGGCCGCCAGCCTCTGCCAGCTCATCCGCAGGTGGGGGGACAGCGGCTACACGCCAGGGCCGGGGGGCATCAGCAGCACCGCCCAGCACTGATCCGGGCTCATTACAGGCACCGGGCGGTGATCGGGGACAAGGTGGACATGGAGCACATCCTGCAGGTGGAGCCCACCCCCAGGGCACAAGTGCCACCTGGTCACGGAACAGTTTGGGTTGGAAGGGACCTCAAAGCCCCCCTGGTTCCAACCCCCTGCCATGGGCAGGATGCCACCCCCTGGAGCAGGTTGCTCAGGGCCTCGTCCAACCTGGCCTTGGACACCTCCAGGGATGGGGCACCCACAGCTTCTCTGGGCAGCCTGTGCCAGTGTCTCAACACCTTCTAAAGAATTTCCTCCTAACATCTCATCTAAATTTCCTCTCTTGTAGTTTAAACCCCTTCCCTCTCGTCCTATGATTATTCACTGAAACAAAAAGTTGTTCTCCAGCTTTTTTATAAGCCACCTTTAAGTTCCATTGAGGTCTCCCTGGAGCCTTCTCTTCCTCAGGCTGAACACCCCCAGCTCTCTCAGCCTTTCTTCACAGGAGAGGTGCTCCAGCCCTCTGATCATCTTTGTGGCCCTCTGGACCTGTTCTAACAGCCCCACCTCCTTCCTGTGCTGGGAGCCCCAGACCTGGACGCAGTACTGCAAGTGGGGGCTCAGGAGGGCAGAGCAGAGGGGGGCTCCCTCGCCCTCTGGCCCCTCCTCTGTTGGTGCAGCCCAGGACGCAGCCCCTTCTGGGCTGCAAGCGCGCTGCTGGCTCACGTTGAGCTTTGTGTCCTCCAGAACCCCTCCTGTGCAGGGCTGCTCTCAGAGCAGTCTGTACTCGTGCCTGGGGCTGAGTGCCTGATGTCCCCCCGCTGCAGGCTCGCACCATCCGGGAGTTCGACGAGCGCTACACGGCGCCTGCCTTTGGCTACAGCACCTGCAGCGAGTACTACCGGGCAGCCAGCCCCGCGCGCCGGCTGCACCGCATCCGCGTGCCCCTGCTCTGCCTCAACGCCTCCGACGACCCCTTCTCCCCCCTGCACGGTGAGCGGGGCCGGGGGGCTGGAGCTGGCCCCGTTGGGGGGTGGCAGCGGCTGACCCCTGCCCGCTGGCACCTTGCAGCCATCCCGGTGGAGGCCGCCTGGCGCCTGCCCCACGTGGCGCTGCTGGTGACGGCCCACGGCGGCCACATCGGCTTCCTGGAGGGCCTCTTCCCCCGCCACGGCACCTATGTGGACCGCGTCTTCACCCAGTTCATCACTGCCGTCTTCGAGCACGGCGAGGAGCTCCAGCAGCTGGAGGGGTATGGGGATGGGGCTGCGGAGCAGGACAGTGCCTGACACCCCCAATAAACCCACTCGTGCTGCAGCAGCGTGGCTGTGAGCCAGGCAGGGCCAACAGAGCACAAGCACAGGGAGGGCTGAGCTGCCTGTGCCCCCGCCACCCCCCACTGCCCCAGCACAGACGGGGCCGGCGCTGCCTTCACGCTCCGGGTTTAATGGTGGCAGTGGGGCAGAGGGCTGGACCCAGCCCAGCTGGTGGCACGCTGCACCCCAGGGCCAGCCCTGCGCCGCGCTGCAGCCCAGCACGCTCCCCCCGGCCGGTGCCCAGCGCCAGCAGGGCGGCTGGGTCCAGGTCCAGGTCCCTCATCTGCTCCGCAGACCAGGGGGTGCTGCGGGGGGGGGGGCAGTCCTGGCCCCAGGGCCTAGAGGAAGCCGGGGAAGGCGATCTGCAGCAGCAGGATGGTGGCCACAATGAGCCCGGCACAGAGCAGCAGCAGCAGCCAGACGGGGAGGGAGCCTGCGGAGGAGAACAGGGGCCTGAGGAGGGTGCCCAGGGGTCCCGCTGCCTCCTGGGCGTGCAGGACGGGCTGCCGCGGCCCCGCTGCAGAGGGAGGGGCGCAGGAGCTGTGCCACCTACGTCGGCCGGGGAGCAGGTGCAGCTTGCAGCGGCTGTCGACAGCCACGCTGAGCAGGGCGGCCTCGTTCCCTGCCAGCAGCTCCCGCCCACGCTGGCTCTCGGGCACGAAGGCGACATCGGTGACGACGATGGCGTGCGCCTCCTTCACGTAGTACAGCCTCTGCGGGGGCAGCAGGGAGGGCAGCGCGGTCACCTCAGCCCTAGGGGCAGGGCGGCCCCTGCGCCCCTCCCCGTGCCCCTGCTCACCTGCAGCGAGAAGGCGATGTGGATGGCCACAGAGCCTGTGACGGTGCCCAGCCCCAGGAACGTGCCCGAGTCGCTGCGGAGGTGGGGAACGGTGAGCGGGGCCAGCGCGGCACCGTGCCCGCAGCCAGCCCCGCGCCGTACCTGACAGAGAGGCAGGACACCACCTCGCTGCCGCAGGGCCGCGTGAGCAGCGGCAGGAAGCTCCTCCCGTCCCACTTGGTCAGGTAGCAGGGCGGCGGGCGGCGCTCCCGCTTGTGGGGCACCTGCACCGTGTAGAGCCGCAGCGCCCCGGTGTCGTCCTCCACCGCCCCGAACCTGCCGGAGGAGAGCACAGGTTGACCCAGTGCTGGCACCGCTGCTCCTCGCAGCTGCAAGGGGAGTGTCGGGGCCATCCCGTCACCACCGCTGTCCCCGAGTACCAGGACTGGGGCGCTTTGGGGCGCTCCCCAGACCTGGACCTAGGCCCCCATAAGCGTGTCGGGGCCCTCACCGGCAGGCCTGGTAGCGGTACGCCTTGTCAGGGATGCCCGGCAGGTTCTCGTTCCAGCACAGCCCCGTCACCAGCTGGTCCCGCTGCCACACGCAGCACTGGAAGTCCCGTCCCGCCGTCACCACCTGTGCAGAGGGGGTGCGAGGAGGACTCGAGCAGCGGGGCCAGGGCAGGCTGCTGCCGCCTGCCGCCTCCCAGCCGCCGCCCACCTTGTTGTCAGGACCCAGCGCGATATCCTCGATCTCCCCGTCATGGGCTTTGAACTCCAGCATCTTCTTCATGCTGGGGAACTGTAAGAACAGAGCAGGTGTCGGAGCTGCTCCCACGGGTGAGGTCTGCCCTGCCAGCCGGGCAGAGTGGCAGCACAGCAGTGCCCAGCCCTGGCTCCCGCGCCCCGCGCCCACCTCCCAGAGGCGGAGGAAGCCATCGGCTCCACCGGTGACGAGCAGGGAGCAGTCGGCGTTGAAGCGGACGGCCTTCTGCAGGGCGTCGGGGCTGAAATCCGTACGGACGCTGTGCAGGCTCTCCACGGTCACCTCATTCGTCTGGTTCTGCATGTCGCCCTGCGCTGCCGGGCTGGGGCCCTTCCGCTTCCGCGGCCCCTTCTCCCCACCGGCTGCAGCGGGGAAGGCAACGCTGACCCCGACGCAGCCCCGTGGGGCAGCCTGGAGCTCCCGGCCCCGCACTGTCCCCACGCCGCCCCCGCCCCAGGGGGGTGCAGGCCCTCACCGTCCCGTCCGGCCACGCTGCGCCCCGGGGGCGGCTGCAGGCTGAAGCGCAGGATGTGGCAGTCGGCGTTCTGCCCCGCCGCGATGATGTCGTCCGCCAGCGCCATGGTCATGGTGGCGCGGGTCTCGGTGTCGTGCGAGTGCAGCAGCGAGGCGCTGAGCTGCCCCCCGACCTGCTCCAGCTGCAGGAAGTGCTGCGGGCAGGGCGAGCGCGACCTCAGGGCCCGGCACCTGCAGGGGGCTGGGGAGGGCTGCCACCCGGTGCCGCTGCTCCACCCCACGCTCAGCTGGACTGCCCCGTGGTCCCGGGACCTCCATCCCGGTATAACCATCCCGGCACCAGGACCCAGGGACCCCGGTACTCCCAGCCCCGCAGCCCTGTTATCGTGGAACCCCCACCCCAGACCGGTACCCCAGGACCTCCATCTGGGTATCCCCATCCTGGCCCTGGGACCCCCATCCCAGTACCCTGGGACCCCGACCCCGGTACACCCTCCCGGCCGGGTACCCACGTACCCTGGTACCCCCCTCCCGGCCCCGAGGCCCCGGTACCCCCATCCCAGTGCCCCGGTGCCAATACCCCACCCCGGCTCCGCAGCCCTGTTACCGTGGTTCACCCATCCCGGCCCGTGACCCCCACCCCACCCTCGGGTCTCAGGTACCCCGGTACCCCCATCCCAGCCCCGCAGCCCCGTTACCGTGGTTCACCCACCCCGCCATCCCGGTCCCCCGATCCCGGTGCCCCCTCCCCGCCCCCCCCCGCAGGCCGCAGCCCCCCCCCCGCCCCGCCCCCGCACCACGCCATTGGGGATGCCGGTCTTGGCGGCCCCGCCGCCGCCGGCGGTGATGGCGATGGCGCGGCGCGGGTGCAGGCGCACGGTGTAGAGCGGGAAGGGCGCGCGGTACAGCTCGGCCGCCCGCCGCGGAGACATGGCTGCGCGCACACGTCAGCGCCCCGCGCCGCTGCGTCAGCGAGCCCCGCCCCCTTCCCGGTCGGCCCCCCCCCCCTGGAACTATGCCCCGCCCCCGGATCCCACCGCCGCCCTGCCCGCGACCACGCATCCCCCCGACGGGACCCCCCCCCCCCAGGGGGCACCGGGCGCGGAGGGCCGGGCACGGGGCCGCGGGGGGCGGGGGGGGGGGCCCGGGCCCCGCCCCCCCCCCCCCCCCCCCCCCCCCATCCATCCCACTCCTCCCCAACGCTGCCGGCCCCGGGGGCGCGGGGTCTCGCTCAGCCCCGGCCCCGCTGCCCTGCCCGGCATCGCCTGCCCTCCCCCCGGACCCCGTTCTCCGCCGCACCCCCCGGTGCCCGCCCCCGGTGCCCGGTGGCGCTGGGGGCAGGGGGCCGCGAGGCCCCCGTGCGCGGTGCGGAGGGGCCGGGCACGCCGAGCGCCGTGCTCCAGAACGGTTTATTGGGGGGGGGGGGAGACGGGGAGGGACAGCCGCGGCCCGCGGAGCAGGGCGGTAAGGCACGGGGCCAGGCCGCGGCACGGGCAGGGGGCACCGGCACGGCTCCCGCCTGCCCCACGCCGGTCCCGGAGCCCCCCGGGGTTGGCAGCCGCAGCGTCCCGCGGCGCCGGCTGGGGGCACGGGGCCGGCGCCGCGCCGCCTGCGGGGACCCAGCCCCGCGCCGGGAGCCGGCACCGCGCGGCCGCCCCGGTTCCCGGTGCCGGCGGTCAGAAGGACGTCTCCTGCAGGGCGTAGGCGGGGGGCCCGGCCGCGCGCACGTAGCCCTGCTCCTCCTCGTCCCGCCGCACGCAGCCGGCGGCCACGCCGTTGGGCACCCCCGCCGCCTTCTCCGGCGTGGTCAGCTCCGGGCAGGCGGCGTCCTGCGGAGACAGGGCGGGGGGCAGCGGGACCGCGGGCACCCACCCCCTGGAAAGGGGACGGGGGTCCTCACCTGGGCGGGGAAGGGCACTCCGCAGCCCAGCCACTGCCGGTACTTGGGGGGCAGGCAGCACAGCAGGCGCGGCAGCACCGGGTAGATGGTGCGGGGGTCCACGGCCGCACCCCGCGTGGGGCCTGAGGGCAGCACAGGGGTCAGCGGGGGCCGGGGGGGGGCTGCGCCGCCCCCCCCCCACGCCCCCGCGCTCACCGGTGAGCAGGCTGACCAGGAGCCCCACCAGGATGACGGTGGTGGAGTTGTGGGCGCTGTACCACATGTAGGACAGGCTGTAGAACTTCTGCAGGCCCGTGGGGCTGGGGGGACAGCGGGTGAGGGGGGCATGGAGCAGCCCCCCAAGGCTGACCATCCTCCCCCCCCCCCCCAGCCCCGTCCCGCTCACCTGCGTGGGGTGGCCGTGGGGGTGAGCAGGGTGGCGGCGAGGGCGGCGGTGACGTTGCCGTCAGGGGGGCGGGCGGTGCTGTTGGCTGCGGGGGCCCCCCCGGCCGCCCCCATGCTGTTCACCAGGCTGCCGATGCCCACCCAGAAGGCCATGGCCAGCCCCGCCAGCAGCCCCACGATGGCACCCTGCGTGGGGAGGGGGGGGTCACAGCACTGAGCCCTGCGGCCGGCACCCCACGGGGTGGGGGGGGAGCCATGCCGGGGGGGGGGGGGAGCGCTGCAGGACTCACCGCAGGGTTGGCGCAGGGGAAGAACATGCCCAGGCAGAAGAGCCCCAGCAGCGGCCCCCCCACCATGCCGAAGATGCTGATGGCTGCCTGCAGGGACACGGCACCGCTGTGGGGCTGCGGGGCTGGGGGGGGGAACCCCCACCGGGGGGGGCAGCAGGGTGCCCCCCGTCCCCTACCTGCAGCACGGGGCCCAGCATGGAGGACACGTAGGCCATCCCCAGGCACAGCAACCCGTAGGCCAGAGCTGGGTGACAGGTGGGGGTGTCACAGCACTGCAGCACCCCCCCCGTGGTGCCCCCCACCCGGCCCCCGCTCACCCAGCAGCTTGGAGAACAGCGTGGCCCGCGACTCCGACAGCCCGGGGCAGTGCGGCCGCACCAGGTCCTCCATCGTCACCGTCGCCAGCGAGTTGAAGGCGGAGGAGATGGTGCTGGGGAGGAGAGGGAGCGGGAGGGGGGCTCGGCCATGTGCCCCCCCGCCAGCCCTCAGCCATGGCACCCACCTCAGGGAGCCGCTGAACAGGCAGGCGACAAAGAGGCCGGGCAGCCCTGGCAGGTCCTTCAGCACGTCCATCACGAAGTACAGCACCAGCTGGGGACCGGCACGGGGTGAGTGCGGTGCTGGGGGGCGCACGGTGGGCTGGGGGGGGAGAGGGGGGCACAGGCATCCACCTGGTCAGAGGACACGGGGCCGGTCACAAGCGGGTGCTCACGGTCGTAGACGAACATGACGAGGCCGGTGAGGCAGCTGAGGCAGAGCACGATCTGCTGGCAGGGGAAGACGGCGTAGCAGGAGCTGCGGGCGCCACGGAGACGTCAGAGGCTGGCAGCGGGGGGCCCCCCCGCGCCCCCCGCCCCACTCACAGCACGGCCTGCCTCTCGTTGCGGGAGCTCAGGTACCGCTGCACCTGCGCCTGGTTCACGCCGTACAGCGACAGCATCATGAAGACACCCCCGAAGGCCAGCGTCCAGAACGTGTGTCGCACGTAGGGGTCAGGGTTGAGGCTGCGGGGAGGGGAACGGGGTCACGGGGGGGAGGCCGCCCCCCGCACCCCCACGCCGGGGCTCGGCCCGGGACACGGCGCTCACTCGATGCCCGAGATCTTGCCCTCCTGCTCCGCCAGGCGCCAGACGCGGGCCATGCCGCCCACGCGCTGGGCGCCCACCACGATGACGGCCAGCTGCCCCGCAAACATCACCAGCGTCTGGAAGACGTCCGTCCAGATGACGGCCTTCAGCCCGCCCTGCGGAGGCACGGCGCCCGTCACCGCGGCCCGGAGGGGACACGGGGCAGCCCCACGGACAGGGCACGAGAGGCTCGGCGGTGACGACTCACCAGCGTGGTGTACAGCGTGCAGACCAGCCCTATGGTGAGCACCGCGCTCCAGAGGTCAAAGCCCGTCACTGGAAGCAACGGAGGCCGTTAACGAACAACGAGGACCGCAGCGGCCCCAGGCTGGGGTCTGCCCCGCAGCCCCCTCCTCCCTTACCTGCATTGAGGGCCAGCGCAGGCGCGTAGAGCACCACCCCCATGTAGATGACCTGCGGGGACAGCAGTGCTGCAGCCCATCTGCGCCCCCTCCCCACTCCCCACATCCAGGACCCCCCCCGGACCGCCACGCGGTGCCAGCCGCCCACTCACCATCTGGAAGATGAAGGTGATGGTGCCAAAGATGCGCACGGTCTTGTTGAAGCGCAGCTCCAGGTACTGGGGGTAGGGGGGAGACAGGGTGAGGGGAGCACCCCCGCCCCGACGTGGGGTCTGCGAGCAGGAGGGGCGCCCCCACGCCCCCTCCGTCCCACGGCACGCTGCTCACCTCGTAGGTGCTGGTGATCTGCAGGCGGTAGAAGACGGGGATGAAGACATGGGCCGGGATGAGCAGCCCCAGAAAGTAGGAGCAGCCGAGGAACCAGTACTCGGTGCCGAACCGGTAGATCTCGGCCGGCACACCCAGGATGGCCACTGCCGACTGGAAGGTGGCCAGCAGGGAGAGGGCGACGGGCAGGAAGCCCATGCTGCGGTTGGCCAGGAGGAACTCCTGCACCGTGCGCTGCCGGCCCCCGCTCAGCGCGTAGAAGAGCCCGATGGCCAAGGACAGCACCAGCAGCAGCGTGAAGATGGTGTAGTCGATCGCCGTGAACTCCATGGCGAGCTCCTGCCGCTGCCCCACTGCCCCCCGGCCGCACGCCCCCGCTGCACCCGCCCCACCTCATGGGCGTGCCGAGCCCCGGCGGCCGCCCCGGACGGAGGACGGCGGTGTCGGACGGCCGCACCGGAGGCTCCGCGGGGACCTTCGCTCCTAATCTCAGCCCGCCTCAAGGACCTGCAGGAACACAGCACCAGGACATCCCCTCAGCCCTCCCCCTCCCTCCGGCACGCGGCGCCGCCGCGCTCCCCCCCCCGCTTCCCCCACCTGCCCCGGGAGGTCGTCCCCCGGCCAAGGCAAACACGGCCCCTGCCAAGCAGCGCCGAGGGCACGGCAGCAACGCCCGGCCCGCCCGGCGCCGGCCCCCGCAGCGCGCAGAGCCCCCGCCGAGCCCGGCGGAACCGGCCCTGCCCCGGCCCCGCGCCGCCGACCCGACGCCGTCGCCAACGCCCCCCCCGCGCCCCCGCAGCCGGCAGGACCCGCGCAGCCGGTCCCCAGCCGGGACGGGACGGACGGCCCCGACAGCGGGCAGACAGACGGACAGCGGAGACACCCCGCGTGGGCAGGGGCGCGGGACGGCCCCGGGCACCTCGAGCACCTGAGCGGGGCGCGGGGGAGGGCAGCCCCCAGCCGGGACGGGTGGAGCGGCAGAGCCCCGGCGGGGCCACGCGAGGACAATGCGGGGGAGGGGGGGCAACCGGCGCCTGATCCGCGCAGGAATGCCCCGGGCGTGCTTGGCAGGATCAGGACGAGCCTCAGCCCTGCCCCGCGCCCGGGCCTGCCCGCTGGGGGCCGGGGGCGGCGGCGCTGGCTCGGGACCGCGCCGGGAAGGAGGCGAGGGGGCAGCACCGCCCGCTGCCGCTCCAGGCTGCTCGGCGCAGCTCCGCGGGCAGGGTCCAAGGTCACCGCTCAGCGCCGCGCAGACACAACACGGGGCCGGCGCCCCCCGCCCAAGGCCGCGCTCCCCCCGCCCCGCCGCAGCCCCGGGGCCGTGCCGACACCGGCCCCGGCCCAAGGACCCGGCGGCCCCCCCGGGGCGCTGCGCTCGTCCTCGGGGGTCCGCCCCCCGCAGCCTCGCGGTGTCCCCGTGTCCCCAGGCCCGGGCCCTGCCGCCTGCCCCCCGTACCCCCAGCCCTCAGCCGCTGCTCCCGGCCCCGTACCCTCAGCTCCTGGCTCCGCTTCACGCTCCCCGCGCCCCCTGCCCGAGGCCGTGCTCCCTCCAGCCCCAGCCCGAGCTCTCCCCGCCGTCCCCAGCCCGAGGCTTCCCGTCCCCAGCCCGAGGCCCTGCCACCCCTACCTCCCGTGTCCCCGCACCGCGGCCCCTCTCCCCGCTCCCCAGCCCCCCGCTCCCCAGACCCGCTGTCCGCAGTGACCCCTACCCGAGCCCCCGCTCCCCAGAACCGCTGGACCTACGCTGGCCCCGCACCGGCCCCTGCCCGCGCACCGGCCCCTGCCCCGCGCACCGGCCCCTGCCCCGCGCACCGGCCCCTGCCCGCCGAGCAGGGCGGTGCCGGTGCTGTGCCGGCAGCCCTGGGCCGCGCCGCTCGGGCACTCACCGGGGCCGCCAGCGGCCGGCGCGGCACCGCTCTGCCCACGTGCACCCGCGGCGGTGTCGCGCCCCGATGACGTAGTGAGGCCGTGCCCTCACCCCGCGCTTCCGCCCGGACCCCGGGGGCGTGGCCTCCCCGCCGAGCGGAGGTCGCCGCGCCCCGGCCGCGGTCCATGGCGGAGCCGCCGGGCCCCCCCCGCGGCCGTTCCGCCCCGCTGGGCGCTGCCCCGGGGCAGGGTCGACCCCGGCCGGGAGGGACCGGAGCCGAGCGGCGGGCCCGGAGCTGGGCCGCGGGCACCCTCCTGCTGCTGCTGCTGGTGCTGCCGCCCGTGGCCGCCGGCGGGGCGGTGAGCGGGGCGGGGGGCGGGTACCGGTACCGATGCCGGCTCGGTGCCGGCCGTGCATGTACCCCCCCGTGACCGTTCCCTCCGCAGGTGTGCGGGAGCTGCCCGGGGCCTCTGCGGAACGGATCCGTCGTGGCCCGGTACTGCGCCTCCAGGGCGGGCGCGGAGCCGCGGGGACGCTGCTGCGTGGCTCCGGGACCCCCGCGGCGCCTGCTCGGGTACGGCCGGGGGCTGCGGGGGGCTGCAGCAGGGCGCGGTGTGTGCGGGGTGCCTGACGTCCCCCCCTCCGCGCCAGGTTGGACCTGAGCAACTGTTCCCTGCGCAGCCTGCCCGCTGCGTTTGCTGAGGCCGCGGCCGTCGTCGTCCTGTGAGTCCCGGCGGGGCAGGGAGGGGGCTCCGGGGGCAGCCCCAGGACGGGGCTGGGCCACGCACGCTCTGGTCCCCATCCCCGCCACCCCCGTGGCACCGCCCCGGGGTGCCCGTCCTGTCTCCGGGCAGGACCCGCAGCCTGCACCTGCCCCGCGGGCGGGGTGAGCAGCCCCTGGTGTGTTTGCAGGGACCTGACGGAGAACCCCCTGGCAGCCCCCCCCAGCAGCTCCTTCCTGGGCTTTACGAACCTGCAGAGCCTGTGAGTACGGGGGGTGCGGGGGGGCTGGGCGCGGTGCCTGGTGCTGAGCTCTCTTTCCCAGCGCGGTGCCCCTGGAGCTGGAGTGCCCAGGCGGGAGCAGCGCCTGGGAGCAGGTGACGGAGCACGGGAGCAGCCGGCTCTGCCACGGCCAGAGGAACCCCTGCAACAGCTCCAGGGAGCTTGGTACGTGGGTTACAGGGGAGGGTCTCCTTGAACACCTCGTGTCCTTGTGTCCCTGCCCTGGGGCACTGCACATGGCGGGGTAGGGGACGACCAGCACCCACCCAGGGGCTCCTCCCTTCCCCTTGCTCGGCTGCACCTTGGTGTCCCCTCGGTGTGGTGAGGCCGTGCCAGGAGCAGCCCCAGCTTGGTCCTGTCACCCCGTGCTGTGCTCCCCCAGCCTGGCTGTGCCCTGAGAACGCTGCCTGTGCCCCGGATGGCCCCGGCTTCTCCCAGTGCCTCTGCGCCAGCCCCTTCCATGGCTACAAGTGCCTGCGCGAGGTGGGTGCCCCGGGGGGCTGAGGGACGGGACCCCCCCGCAGGACAGCCTGGCGGGGCGGGCAGAGCCGCTTACCCCCGTGTTGCCTCGCAGGGCGCGTTCCCCGTCCTGCCCTTCTGCAGCGTCCTGGGGGCCGTGACGGCCGCGCTGTCCCTCCTGCTGTGGGGCACCCAGCGCCGCAAAGCCAAGGCCCCGTGACGGGAACCCCCCTGCTTGCCCCGTGGGACTGAATAAAGCGTGCGACACCGCGGCTGGGGGCTCCTTCCTGCAGCAGCGCGGGGACGTCGGGGGGGGCGTGCGGTGCCCCTGCAGCAGCGGCTGCCCGGTGCCCCAGCTGCGTGCCCGGCAACGCCGGGGCGGCCCCACGGGACCCCGCCGGGTTTGGCAGCGGGGCCGGGCCCGCGCCTGTTCCGGGATGGGCGGGGACACCGGGGGCAGGGCCGTGTCTATGCAAATCAGGGTGCGGTGGGGGCGGGGCCACGCAGAGAGCGCCCCTGAAGCGGAGACGCTGTGCCTTTTGGGGGCGGGGCGCCAAGAATTGGGGCGTGTCCATGCAGATCAACAGGAGCGCGCGGCATGCCGGGAACACCCCCACCGGGCACGGCGCCGCGCGTGGCCTCGCGTGGGCGCGTGTCGGGCGCGGAACGTGGGCAGTGC
>NC_048895.1:118207441-118221701 GCF_011077185.1 Oxyura jamaicensis | reverse complement strand
GCTGACCCCTGCGATTTCCCCAAATGCGGGAAACTCGACTGCATAATTTGTGGTAGTGGGGGACTGCGTTCGCGCTCTCCCCTGGTTCTGCGGTTCCAAAGTTAGAGCTCTGATGTTTGTTGGTGTTATTATATTTGAAGTTACGTGTTTTTTATAAGGCTTCTGTACTGTTTTTTGTGTTCCGTTATGTTTTGCCTCCATCCTCTCTTAGAGTGCTGGGCTCTGCCTTCGGAGGCCTCGCTCTGTTTCCGCCCACGGTCCCGGGGCCGTGTCCACCTCCCCCTGGCGGGCCCCCGCCGCTTCCCCACTCGTGACCGCTCCCTCCCGGCGGCGCGGCCCAGGGCGGGCGGTCCCGGCCGGGGGAGGCGCCGCGCGGAACCACCTCCCCGCCCTCCGGCCCCGCGTTTCCGCGCAGGCCCCGGGCCCTCTGCGCCCCCCGTGCCCCGCGGGCGCCCCCGGCCGCCAGGTGCTCCAGGTGCAGCGGCGCCGCCCCGCCGCCGGGGGCCGTCCCGCCCCGTCCCGTCCCGCCCCGGCTCCTCCCCGGATCCTCCGCGCCGCCGCTGCCGCCGCGCTGCACGCGCCTGGCTCGGTGCTGCCGCCGCCGCCGGAGCGCACGTGGAGCCGCCATGGGCCGCCTGGTGCTGCAGGACGGGTCGGTGCTGCGCGGCCGCGCCTTCGGGGCCGCTGCCGCCGCCGCCGGGGAAGTCGGTGAGTGCGGCCGGGCCGGGGCCGCGCTCCGCTCCCCTCCCGGCGGGGGCTGCCCAGCCCGGGAGCGGGGCCGGTGAGCTCCCGGGGCCGCCCCGTCCCGTCCCATCTCCCCCCGCTCCCGCCTCCCCCGGCGGCGATGGCCCTGGCCGAGGGGTGCCGGGGCCGGGTCGGGGCTCGCGGGACGTGGGGGCGCGGTGCGGTGCCGCGGGGGTCCGGTAGCGGCCGGGACCCGCCGCCACGGCTCGGGCTGTGCTGTCCCCGCAGTGTTCCAGACCGGCGTGGTGGGCTACCCCGAGGCGCTGACCGACCCCTCGTACCGGGCCCAGATCCTGGTGCTCACCTACCCGCTCGTCGGCAACTACGGCGTGCCCCGCGACGAGGCCGACCCCTTCGGGCTGAGCCGGGTGAGGGCACGGCCGCCTCCTGGGGCGCTGCCAGCGCTGCTGCCAAACTTGGCCGCCCACGGGCACGCGTTGGGGCGCGGCGGCACGTGGCAGGCGGAGGTTGTGCCGCGATGCCGCGGGCACCCAGCGCTGGGCAGGGAGCGGGAGCTGGAGCACCCCTGTGCTCCTGGACCGAGGCGCTGTGGGGCTGGGTGCTGCTCCCTGGGCCAGCTCCATGTGCAGAGTGGGGGTCCCTGCCCCTGGGGCTGGGGGGCCGAGCAGCTCAAGGTCCCCGGGCCCTTTCCAGCCACTCAGCCGCCCCTGCCCCCAGGACAGAGTCCAGGCCCCGCTGCAGCAGCTCCGTGTCCGCCTCAGGCCCCGCTGCGCTGCCCCTGGGCCCCCTCCTGCGCTGCTGGGTCAGATGTCCCCAGCCTCACTCACACTGCTGGCAGTCCTTGCTGTGCTGGAGACGCGTGGGTCCGTCCCTGCTGGGGCTCTGTCAGGCTCTGCTCCTGGGGTCCAGAGTCCCCGTCCCACAGGGTGGGATGTGGTGGTGCTGTCCCACACCACATCTGCCCTGTGCTGAGGAGTTCCACGGCTGTGTTGGCCTCCAGGCAGGGGGCTGTGGTCCAGCAGCACTTGGGGTCTGCCTGCCCTGTCCTGGGGCTCCCAAGGACCATGACATCAGCCACACCGAGCCTCAACCTTACTGGTCTGGGTGTGGGGTGAGACAGGGATGGTGCCAATGCTGCCAGGGTGCCCTGGCCACGTGGGTAGGGCTGGGGGGCCTTGTCTCTTAGGACTCCCACAGCTCTGGGCTGTAGCTGTCCCATGGTGCCCCACAGGGTGGCCAGGTTGGGCACTCACGGGGTGCAGGGGGCCTCTCCTGGGCTGGTGGCCACGATCCCGGCCGTGCTCACACTCTGTTCCTACAGTGGTTCGAGTCCAGCAAGATCCACGTGGCTGCCTTGGTGGTGGGCGAGTGCTCGGAGACCCCTAGCCACTGGAGTGCGTCCTGCTCCCTTCACCAGTGGCTCAAGGAGCAGAACATCCCTGGTCTGGCAGGTGGGGCTGGGGGCTGCAGGGTCGGGTCCAGGGGCAGGGGTGGAGCTGGGGGGCACCTAGGGTGCTGGGGCAGCGAGTCTGGGACCAGACCTGTCTCTGCACTGGGATTTGCTCCCCAGGGCTCCACCCAGTGTTGGAGTGGTGAAGATGCTGGAGCATGGGGTCCTGCTCGGGGTGGGATGGGGCCGCACGGCCGTGTCTCATGGCCCTTCTGCAGGGGTGGATACTCGGGCCCTAACAAAGAAGATCCGTGAGAAGGGCACGCTGCTGGGGAAGCTGGTGCCAGATGAGACCCTTGAGACAAGCCTCTCCTTTGAGGACCCCAACAAGCGGCATCTCGTCCAGGAGGTGTCACTGAAGGTATGGCCAGGGGGCACGGGTGTGAATGGTCGGGGGATCTGGGTGCCTGGTGCTGAGCTGGGGCTGCGGGGCTCCTTGCAGCAGAGGGCCAGCCCCAGGCTGGGAGGGGGTGTGGGCGATCGTCTGGTCCCCGCACTCACCTTCCCTGCAGACACCCCGCGTGTTCAACCCGGGCGGATCCCTGCGGATCACCGCAGTCGACTGCGGCCTCAAGTACAACCAGGTCCGGTGCCTGTGCGAGCGGGGGGCGGCCGTCACCGTGGTTCCCTGGGACCATCCGCTGGACACCGCAGGTGGGGTGGGCCCAGCCGGGGGCTCCCAGGGCCCTGCAAAGGGGAGGGTGGGATCCGGAGCAGGGGTTGTCTCCTTGGCTGGTGCTGGGAGCATTGGGGAACCACATTGTGCCCCATGACAGGGAGCTTGGGCACCTCAGTATCATCATGCCTTGAGGTCATGGGGGACAGTGGTTTGTTTGGGATCCTGCATGAGACGTGGTGGGTGTGGGGCTGGGACGTCATGATTGTGAGTGGGGTTGTGGTCTGTGGGTCCGGGATACCTCCGTGCAACCCTCTTTGGGAGTTGGTGAGGTGGTGCACTTGGGCTGCATCTCTGTTGGGCTGCTGGGTAGGGCCTGGGGTGATCCCTCTGTGATCCACAGGGGCTGGTTTCCCCTCTGTGACTCTGCTTCTGTCTGGGCACAGACTTTGATGGGCTTTTCATCAGCAACGGCCCTGGGGACCCGCAGCTCTGCCAGCAGACAGTGGCCAACCTGCGCAGCGTGCTGGGGGCCCCCCAGCCCAAGCCCGTCTTCGGGGTCTGCCTGGGGCACCAGCTGATCGCCTTGGCCATTGGTGCCCACACCTACAAGATGAAGTGAGAGGAGTCTGGGGGTGGGCAGGCAGCCGGTGCAGGGTCCTGGCCGCCTGGGGGTGCCTGACGCCCTGCGCCCCTGCTCCAGGTACGGGAACCGTGGGCACAACCAGCCCTGCCTGCACGAGGACACGGGGCGCTGCTTCATCACGGCGCAGAACCACGGCTTCGCGGTGGAGGCGGGCAGCCTGCCACCCGGCTGGGCCCCGCTCTTCACCAACGCCAACGACCGCTCCAACGAGGGCCTCGTGCACGAGCACAAGCCCTTCTTCAGGTGGGCACGGGGAGAGAGCGGGGGATGGCCCCTG
The DNA here is from genome assembly GCF_011077185.1 of Oxyura jamaicensis. Lineage (NCBI taxonomy): Eukaryota > Metazoa > Chordata > Aves > Anseriformes > Anatidae > Oxyura > Oxyura jamaicensis. The sequence goes on along the minus strand of NC_048895.1, from coordinate 118,218,007 downwards.
TGTGGGGCTGGGGTGCAGGGCCGTGCCCTGCCTGACCTCCCCCTGCAGTGTCCAGTTCCACCCTGAGCACCGCGCCGGCCCCACGGACCTGGAGGGACTCTTTGATGTCTTCGTGGAGGCAGCACGGGACCTGCAGCGGGGGGATGGCAGTGCCAGAACAGGTGGGTGTGGGGCACGAGGGTGCTACCGAGCCCCCAGTGCCTGGGATGCGCTGCACGAGGGGTGCTGTGCTGGGGGCTGTGGGGCAGAGCTGGATGCTGGGGCTGGGGCTGTGTGGGGGCTGCGGTCACATCTGCGGGGCTGTGTGCGGGGTCCGAGGCTGGGGCCCAGGGGCAGAGGGGCTGCGGGCCGTGGTAGTGATGTGCGGGGCTGTGGGGCTGGGGCTGTGCCTGGGGGTGCAGCCTCGTGGGGCTCACAGCACCCCCCGTCCCGTCCCCTGCAGTGCGGCAGCACCTGCAGGACTGGCTGGCGTACAGCGAGGCGCCGGCTGCAGGGCAGGAGCCCGCCCGGCCCCGCAAGGTGCTGATCCTGGGCTCTGGCGGCCTCTCCATCGGGCAGGCAGGAGAGTTTGACTACTCGGGGTCGCAGGTGAGTGCCCCGCCGGGGGCTGGGGTGGGCACGGGGCGGCGGGCCCAGGCTGTGAGCTGTGAGCCTGCCGCTCCCCCAGGCCATCAAAGCGCTGAAGGAGGAGAACATCCAGACGGTGCTGATCAACCCCAACATCGCCACGGTGCAGACCTCCAAGGGGCTGGCAGACAAGGTGTACTTCCTGCCCATCACCCCCGAGTACGTCACCCAGGTGAGCATTGCGGGGCTGGGGGCCATGAGGACAGGGAGCTGGGGGTCTGTCGGGGTAAGAGGGCATCTGAGGGGCTGCCTGGGGGTCTCTGGGTGGTGGAGCGCTGCCTGGGGGGCAGCAGGGCAATGGAGGGAGCTGGAGGGTGCAGCCCCACTGATTGCTCACTGCACCCCCAGGTGATCCGGAATGAGCGCCCCGACGGGGTGCTGCTGACTTTCGGGGGGCAGACGGCCCTCAACTGCGGCGTGGAGCTCACCAAGGCTGGGGTGCTGGAGCGGTACCGCGTGCGGGTGCTGGGCACCCCCGTCGCCTCCATCGAGATGACGGAGGATCGCAAAGTCTTTGTAGAAAAGATGGAGGAGATCGGGGAGCACGTGGCGCCCAGCGAGGCCGCTGCCTCCCTGGAGCAGGTCTGGGGGCACGGTGGGGTGGTCGTGGGGAAGGATGGAGCTGGGGGCAGGATGGGGGTCAGCACCCTGGCAGGGTGCTGACCCCCTGCTGTTGGTGTCGCTGCCCTCCCCAGGCACAGGCAGCAGCCGAGCGGCTCGGGTACCCGGTGCTGGTGCGCTCCGCGTATGCCCTCGGGGGCCTGGGCTCCGGCTTCGCCAACAGCCGGGAGGAGCTGGTGGCACTGGTGAGCCAGGCCTTCACCCACACCTCCCAGGTCCTGGTGGACAAGTCCCTGAAGGGCTGGAAGGAGATCGAGTACGAGGTGGTGCGGGACGCCTACAACAACTGCGTCACGGTATGAGACGGGGCCGGGGAGCCCCCTGCCCCCCGGGGGGTTGTGGAGGGGCGGGTGCTGCAGGGCACGGGAGGCAGGGGCTCCCTGCTGTGCCCCCACCCCTGGGGGCTCCCACCCCCTTTCCTGATGGGACAGCCCCTGCCCAGCAGGACGGGTGCCCTGCTGTGCTCTGGGGGCCAGCAGCACTGCGGCGTCGCAGGGGCTGGTGTTCAAGTCCTGGCTGTGCGGGGAGCCCCCGATGGTCCCCAGGGGATGGGGGTCAGGTGGGACCGTTCTGAGGCTCAGTGGAGCACTGGGGTGGGAGCACAGATGGCTGGGGCCACCCGCATTGACCCCTTGCTGCCAGGTGTGCAACATGGAGAACCTGGACCCGCTGGGGATCCACACGGGCGAGTCCATCGTGGTGGCGCCCAGTCAGACCCTCAATGACACCGAGTACTTCATGCTGCGGCGCACGGCCGTGAAGGTGGTGCAGCACCTGGGCATCGTGGGCGAGTGCAACATCCAGTTTGCACTGAACCCCGAGTCGGAGCAGGTGAGCGCAGCCCCCTGCATGCCCCGTCCCTGAGCCCACCAGGGCATCCCTGGGGGAGCCTGGCCCGGGTCCTGCCCGTGCCGTGCCACGGGGCTGAGCCTTGCCTTGCTGCCCTTGGGCCGTGTCGGCCACTTGCCTGGCTCCCCACCAGTCTTCTCCCGGAGCTGCACAGACCTGTGCGGTCCTCGGGTGGTCTCTGCCCCGTGGCAGTCGCTGCCCTCCTGTGTGAGCTCCGTGGTCTCCCTCCCAGCTGAGCTGCGGGTGGGGGGCTGCGAGGGGCCTGTCCAATGCTCAGCCCCCCTGCCTGCTCCTTGCAGTACTACATCATCGAGGTGAACGCCCGGCTCTCCCGCAGCTCTGCCCTGGCCAGTAAGGCCACCGGCTACCCCCTGGCTTACGTGGCTGCCAAGCTGGCCCTGGGCATCCCCCTGCCTGTCCTCAGGTAACGGTGTCACCGCTGGGGACCGGGAACAGACCTTGGACATCCCGAGGGCCCTGCGTGCAGGCTCCTGACACCATCCCCTCCTGTCCCGTCCCCAGGAACTCGGTCACAAACTCCACCACTGCCAACTTCGAGCCCAGCCTGGATTACTGCGTGGTGAAGATCCCGCGCTGGGACCTCAGCAAGTTCCTGCGCGTCAGCACCAAGATCGGCAGCTCCATGAAGAGCGTGGGTGAGCACGGCGGGGCCGGCAGCGCGGGGCGGCACGGCGCGGGTCCCGGCTGCTCACGGCTCCCTCCGCAGGGGAGGTGATGGCCATCGGCAGGAACTTTGAGGAGGCTTTCCAGAAGGCGCTGAGGATGGTGGACGAGAACTGCGTGGGCTTCGACCACACTGTGAAACCAGCCTCGGATGTGGTGAGTGCTGGGGTCAACGGGGCGGAAAGGCTGGTGGGTCGGCCGGGGGGGGCTGCGCTGCTGGGCAGGCCCTCCCGGCCCCACTCACCCCTCGGTCCTGCCAGGAGCTGGAGACACCCACGGACAAGCGGATCTTTGTGCTGGCCGCGGCGCTGCGGGCCGGCTACTCCATCGAGCGCCTCTACGAGCTGACCAAGATTGACTGCTGGTTCCTGCACAAGATGAAGAACATCACGGACCACGCGGTGCTGCTGGAGGCGTACCGCGAGGAGCAGAGCACCATGCCGCCCGCTGTGCTCCAGCGCGCCAAGCAGCTGGGCTTCTCCGACAAGCAGGTGGCCTTGGCAGTGCTCAGGTGAGGTTTGGGGCGGCCCCTGGCTCTGCTGCAGGTGCCGGTCTGCAGCCTGGCGCTCACCCTGCCCCCTGCAGCACCGAGCTGGCCGTACGGAAGATGCGGCACGACCTGAAGATCCTGCCGGTGGTGAAGCAGATCGATACCGTGGCGGCCGAGTGGCCGGCCCAAACCAACTACCTGTACCTGACCTACAACGGCACCGAGCACGACCTGGCCTTCCACGAGCCCCATGTCATGGTCATCGGCTCCGGCGTTTACCGCATCGGCAGCAGCGTCGAGTTCGACTGGTGTGCCGTGGGCTGCATCCAGGAGCTCCGCAAGGTTGGACGGGCCCCAGCTCCCCACGGGCGTCTCTGGGCGGGCGGTGGGAAACGTGGCCAGAGGATGGGGTGGGGGTGTCCTCAGCTTCACCTCGTCTGTGTACCCGGCAGATGGGTTTCAAGACGATCATGGTGAACTACAACCCCGAGACAGTGAGCACGGACTACGACATGTGCGACCGCCTCTACTTCGACGAGATCTCCTTTGAGGTGAGCGGGCTGGGGCCCTGCCCACTGTGGGGCTGGGGTGGGGGGCGTCCCGGGCCCTGCCCTCTGCGGGGCCAGTGGGGATGGGGGCCACCGCGGCCCCTTCCCAGCCAGCCCCCTGCCCCGCGTGCAGGTGGTGATGGACATCTATGAGCTGGAGAACCCCGAGGGTGTGATCCTGTCCATGGGGGGGCAGCTGCCCAACAACATTGCCATGGCCCTGCACCGGCAGCAGTGCCGCATCCTGGGCACCTCCCCGGAGGCCATTGACTCGGCCGAGAACCGCTTCAAGTTCTCCCGCCTGCTCGACACCATCGGCATCAGCCAGCCCCTCTGGAAGGAGCTCTCAGACATGGAGGTGGGGGTGCTGGGGGTGACGGGCTGCCCGAGGGGACGGGCCCTGGGCACGCCGGCTGAGGGTGCCTGCCTCTCCCCCAGTCGGCCAAGCACTTCTGCGGCAAGGTGGGCTACCCCTGCGTCGTGCGGCCCTCCTACGTGCTGAGCGGTGCGGCCATGAACGTGGCCTACTCGGACAGCGACCTGGAGAAGTTCCTGAGCAACGCCGTGGCTGTGTCCAAGGAGCAGCCCGTTGTCATCTCCAAGTTCATCCAGGAGGCCAAGGTTGGCCAGGGCTCCTGCAGCCCGGGGGTGGCTGCTGCGCCTCGAGAGCCAGGTCCTTCCTCGGCGCCTTGCTGGGCGGTGACCGTGTGCCTGCTCGCAGGAGATCGACGTGGACGCGGTGGCCTGCGACGGCGTGGTGGTGGCCATTGCCATCTCAGAGCACGTGGAGAACGCCGGGGTGCATTCCGGCGATGCCACTCTGGTGACACCCCCTCAGGACATCACCCCCAAGACGCTGGAGCGCATCAAGGCAATCGTCCATGCCATCGGGCAGGAGCTGCAGGTCACCGGGCCCTTCAACCTGCAGCTCATCGCCAAGGTACCTCTGACGGGGAGGATGGGGCTGTGCCGGGAGGGGTGCTGCAAGGACCCCCGCAGCCCCAGGACGCCCCTCACACCCGTCCCCTCTCCGCAGGACGACCAGCTGAAGGTGATCGAGTGCAACGTGCGCGTGTCCCGCTCCTTTCCCTTCGTCTCCAAGACCCTGGGAGTGGACCTGGTGGCTCTGGCCAGCCAGGTGATCATGGGCGAGGACGTGGAGCCCGTGGGGCTCATGACAGGCACGGGCATCGTTGGCGTCAAGGTGAGCGGGGGCCAGGGCCGGGGCCGGGGGCCGCGTGTGGGCGGTGGCTGAGCCCTGCCGCCCCCAGGTGCCCCAGTTCTCCTTCTCGCGCCTGGCGGGCGCGGACGTGGTGCTGGGCGTGGAGATGACCAGCACGGGCGAGGTGGCCTGCTTCGGGGAGAACCGCTGCGAGGCGTACCTGAAGGCCATGCTCAGCACTGGCTTCAAGATCCCCAAGAAGAACATCCTGCTGACCATCGGCAGCTACAAGGTGTGTGGGGACGGGGCTGCGGGGACGGGGCTGGCGGGGCCTGGCCCCCCCCCCAGTGCCCTGACCAGCTGCGGTGGTGCTGCAGAACAAGAGCGAGCTGCTGCCCACGGTGCGGACCCTGGAGAGCCTCGGCTACAACCTGTACGCCAGCCTCGGCACGGCCGACTTCTACACGGAGCACGGCATCAAGGTGGGGGCTCGGGGCCTGGCGGGGGGGCCGGGGGCAGCGCAGGGCTGTGACGGGGTGCTGCGGGCAGGTGATGGCGGTGGACTGGCACTTCGAGGAGGCAGACGGCAGCGAGGCCGGCGCCCGTGAGACGCAGCGCAGCATCCTGGACTACCTGGCCGAGAACCACTTTGAGATGGTCATCAACCTCTCCATGCGCAACTCGGGGGGGCGGCGTCTTTCCTCCTTCGTCACCAAGGGGTACCGCACCCGGCGCCTGGCCGTCGACTACTCGGTGCCGCTGATCATCGACATCAAGTGCACCAAGCTCTTTGTGGAGGTGGGACCGGGCACGAGGTGATGTGGGGGGCACTGGGGGTGCTGGCAGGCAGGGGCTGTGCCGGGGCAGCCCCCCGGGGGTGCTGCAGGGCTGGCAATGTACGTGGGCTCTGCTATGGGCGGGAGGGCGGCTTCTGGGCTGGGGCTCGAGTAGGTGCCCTCGTCCTGGCCCCGTTTGAGCCTTGTCCACACACACCCCTGGAGGACACATCTAACCTGGCAGCTGCTGCTCCCACAGGCACTGGGCCAGATCGGGGCCGCCCCCCCGCTCAAGATGCACGTGGACTGCATGACGTCCCAGAAACTCATCCGCCTGCCGGGTAGGTGGGGCTGGGGGCTCTGGGGGCAGCACGGGGCCAGGGGAGTACCCGGGGCAGCCCTGGGGACAGGGGCGGTCCTGTCTGCTGCTGGCGTCCCCTGCATCGGCCGTGTCCCTGCGCACCGGCCCCTGCCCAGCGCCGCTGCTGCTGATGCTGCCCCGCTCCCCAGGGCTGATCGACGTCCATGTGCACCTCCGCGAGCCGGGTGGCACCCATAAGGAGGACTTTGCCTCAGGCACAGCAGCTGCCTTGGCTGGGGGCGTCACTATGGTGTGTGCCATGCCCAACACCAGCCCTGCCATCACCGATGCCACCTCCTTTGCCCTGGCGCAGAAGGTAAGGAGATGGCACTGCCGCGTCCCCCACCGCCGTCCCCTCGTCGTGTGCTGCCGGGGGGGGCAACCCCTGCCCGGCACCAGCTACATCCCACTGCCCGCAGCTGGCTGAGGCCGGGGCGCGCTGCGACTTCGCCCTCTTCCTGGGTGCTTCCTCGGACAATGCCAGCTCGCTGGGACCCCTGGCCGGGGCGGCTGCTGGGCTCAAGCTGTACCTGAACGACACCTTCTCCAGCCTGCGGATGGACGACGTGTCGCTGTGGATGGAGGTGAGCTGCCGTGGCGGGGGCTGGCGGGGGCCTGGCGAGGGCCCCTGGTGCCCACCAGCCCCATCTCCCCCAGCACTTCGAGCAGTGGCCGCGGCACCTGCCCATCGTGGCCCACGCTGAGAGGCAGACGGTGGCCGCTGTCCTGATGGTGGCCCAGCTGCACCAGCGCCCCGTGCACATCTGCCACGTGGCCCGCCGGGAGGAGGTGAGCAGAGGGCCCCGGGGTCCCGTCAGAGCAGCCCTCGGTGCTGGGGCACGTGGTGCGGGGGGCTGCAGAGCTTCCCTCACCGTGGCTCCCCCAGATCCTCCTCATCAAGGCGGCCAAGCAGAAGGGGGTCCCGGTGACGTGCGAGGTGGCCCCGCACCACCTCTTCCTGTGCCGGGATGACCTGGGGCGCCTCGGGGCGGGCTGCGGGTCCGTGCGGCCGGCGCTGGGCACCCAGCAGGACGTGGAGGCGCTCTGGGAGAACATGGACACCATCGACTGCTTCGCCACGGACCACGGTTAGCCCTGAGGGACCGGGGACGTGGGGTGGGGACGGCAGTGTGTCCTCGTGGGGCCAGGCATTGCAGCCCCGTCCCAGTCCCGTGCTGACTGGCTCCCTCTCGCAGCCCCGCACACGCTGGAGGAGAAGCAGGGGCTGGAGCCACCCCCTGGCTACCCAGGCCTGGAGACCATGCTGCCGCTGCTGCTGACGGCCGTGTCCGAGGGACGCCTCACCGTGGAGGACATTGTCCAGCGCCTCTACGAGAACCCCCGCAAGATCTTTGGGCTGCCAGCGCAGGAGGACACCTACGTGGAGGTGGGTCCCTGCCCCGCTGCCCCCCCCCCGGTCTGCCCCCAGCACCTCTGACATGTTCTCCCGGCAGGTGGACCTGGAGCAGGAGTGGGTCATCCCCAAACGCACGGCCTTCTCCAAGGCCCGCTGGACGCCCTTCGAGGGCATGAAGGTGAAGGGGACGGTGCGACGGGTGGTGCTGCGCGGGGAAGTCGCCTACATCGACGGGCAGGTGAGGCCCCTGCGCTGCTCCTCGGTGCTGCTCCCCCGCACCCAGGGGGGGTCACCGAGCACCCTCCCCTCACCCGCTGTGGCTGCAGGTGCTGGTGCCCCCTGGCTACGGGCAGGACGTGAGGAAGTGGCCCCTGGGAGCCGTGCCCGTGCCACACACGGCCCCCTCCAAGGACAGCGTGAAGGTAACGGCGCGCGGCAGGCTGGGGGGGCCCTGCCCGGCCCCGGCTCCAGCTCGGCCTCTCCCCGCAGACCCCCGAGCGGCCCAGGCATGCAGGGGTGGGCGAGACGCTGCGCGGCCGAGCCTCCAGCCCCCGCCGGGCCGGCCCCGTGGGCGAGGGGCGCTTCCACCTCCCGCCCCGCATCCACCGCGCCTCCGACCCCGGGCTGCCAGGTGAGGGGAGCGGCGCGGCGGGCGGGGGGGCGGCGGGGCAGCGAGCGAGCCGCCGTGTCGGGGCCGGGGCCGCGGCCAGGTGCCCCGCTGATGCCTGCCCTTGTGTCCCGTTCAGCGTTCCGGAGGCTGGGAGCCACGCACCGCCCGGGCGCCCGAGGCACCGGTAATGTTGGGGGGGGACTCACTCAGACAATGAGACGTGGCCGCGCTAATGGCACTAACCGCAGCCGATGAGTGCATCCCCTCCCCCAGGTGCCGCGCCGGCCCCGGGCTGCCTGTGCCGCCCCGGCACGGCCCCGTCTCTCACCCCGTGGTGGGGCCGGGTCCCTGGGACGGGGCACGGCGGCGCCCGCCTGCTCCCCTCCTGCCCCGGCCCCAGCCCGCACGGCACCTCGGGGACCCCACGCTTGCCAGTGTGATTGGGGCTGCGTCCGATTGGGGTCCGTGGGAGGCGCGTGTGGGGCGCAGTGCTGGGGTTTGGCCTCACGTCTCAGGCAGCTATCACCCTGGTGTCGGCCCGTGGCGCCTTCACCCAGTGCTGCTGAGGACGGCAGTGAGGGTGCCAGGAGCGCTGCACCGTGCTGGAAACACCCCCGCAACGCAGGGCAGGGCTGTCACAGCCCACCGCCCTCTAACGCTGCTGTTCCCCTCTCCTGCCCCAGCTGAGGACGCCCGAGAAAAGGCCGGCAGGAAGGCAGCGGAGGCAGGTGAGTGCTGTGGGGGAACCGGGGGGTGGGGGACACCCGGCAGTGGGGGGCTCTGGGGGCCGCAGCGTGGCCGCCCGCGTGGGCTGACCGCTTGTTCTTGGTGCCACAGATCCAGCTGCGATTCAGGACAGCCACGTGTACCCGCCGGGACCCTTCCCGCGCCAGGCATCCCCCCAGGGTGTTCCCCACTTCCAGACCTCCCCGCTGCTGCACCCCCTCGTCGGGCAGCACATCCTCTCCGTCCGGCAGTTCTCCAAGGAGCAGGTGCCCAGGCTGGGGGCGGGTGCTGGTGCTGGGAGGCCGTGGGCATGGGGGGTTCAGTGCCACGGGGTGCGCCCTGCCCGCCCCCGCTGAGTCCCCTCTCCTCGCAGATGTCGCATCTCTTCAACGTGGCGCACACCCTGCGCATGCTGGTGCAGAAGGAGCGGAGCCTGGACATCCTCAAGGTGAGCTGGGAGCAGGACCGTGGGTGCCCCGTGCCCCCCTGCTGTGCTCCCCGTGCTGACACCGTGGCCCCGCAGGGCAAGGTGATGGCGTCCATGTTCTACGAGGCGAGCACGCGGACCAGCAGCTCCTTCGCGGCGGCCATGTGCCGCCTGGGCGGCTCCGTGGTGTCCTTCTCCGAAGCCACGTCCTCGGTGCAGAAGGGCGAGTCGCTGGCTGACTCGGTGCAGACCATGTGCTGCTACGCCGACGTGCTGGTGCTGCGGCACCCCCAGCCAGGTGCTGTCGAGGTAAGCGGGCCTGGGGGGCTGCGGGGCCCTGTCCTGCCCCGAGGGCCGGGGCTGTGCCCCACTCTGCGGGGCAGGGCTGTGCCGTGTTCCCCGCTGGGTGCAGGGGCAGGTCCTGCCCGCGCTCAGCCTTGCCTGTGCTCCAGCTGGCTGCCAAGCACTGCCGCAAGCCCGTGATCAACGCCGGGGACGGGGTGGGGGAGCACCCCACGCAGGCGCTGCTGGACATCTTCACCATCCGGGAGGAGCTGGGCACTGTCAACGGCATGACGGTGAGGTGCCGCGGGGCGGGGGGCTGCGGGTGCGGGCCCTGCGGCGCTGTGCTGACCGGTCCCCGCAGATCACCATGGTGGGCGACCTGAAGCACGGGCGCACGGTGCACTCCCTGGCCCGCCTGCTCACCCAGTACCGCGTCAACCTGCGCTACGTGACGCCCCCCAGCCTCCGTATGCCGGCTGACATCACCACCTTTGTGGCCTCCAAGGGCATCAAGCAGGTGAGGAACGGGGGGTGGTGGGGCTGGGGGGGTGCACCCCCTCCCAGCCCCCCTGACAGCGCTGCCCCCAGGAGGAGTTCGGGAGCATCGAGGAGGCGCTGCCAGACACCGACGTGCTCTACGTGACCCGCATCCAGAAGGAGCGCTTCGAGTCTGCCGAGGAGTACGAGGCCGTGAGTGTGGGGCCGGGGCGGGGGCCGGGGCTGTGCCTGGGCATGGTGCTGAGGGCTGTCCCTGCAGTGCTTCGGGCAGTTCGTCCTGACGCCGCACAGCATGACAAGGGCCAAGGAGAAGATGGTGGTGATGCACCCGCTGCCGCGCGTCAACGAGATCAGGTGCGGCTGGGGCCGGGGCTGGGGGGCTCTTGGGGCCGGGGCCGGGGGGGGGGCGGGGGTCTCCCGAGGCTGGTGCTGTCGGGGTGCGGCTGGGCGGTGTTCGGCTCAGGCCCTGGGAGCGTGGGGCGGGGGAGGTGAGGAGGGTCAGGGCCAGGAGCCGCTTGGGGCCAGGCTTGGGGCCCGGGGGGGGG
>NC_048895.1:118198630-118207341 GCF_011077185.1 Oxyura jamaicensis | reverse complement strand
CCGGGGGTCTCTTGGGACCAGGGAGGGCCGGGGGCTCTCAGCCCCGGGGGTGTTGGGGCGGGCTCGGGGGGGCCGGGACCGGGGGGGGGGGGGGGGGGGGGGTTCTGGGGGAACGACTTTGGGGGCGCCGCCGGTCTCCCGGTCCGGCTCCCGGTGGTGACGTCACTTCCGCAGCGTGGAGGTGGACTCGGACCCGCGCGCCGCGTACTTCCGGCAGGCGGAGCAGGGGATGTACGTGCGCATGGCGCTGCTGGCCACCGTGCTGGGCCGCTACTGACGTCAATAAACCCCGCCCTCGTTCTGACTCCGCCCCCATTCTCTGACTCCGCCCCCTCCTGACTCCGCCCATCGTCCCCGGGGGTGGGGGTGGGGGAGCGGCGCGGTCACGTGCGCGCCATGGCGGCGCGGGGCTGGGGGCGGCTCCTGGCGGCGCGGGGCTGGGCCGGGGCCGCGCTCACCGCCGGTAAGGGCCGGGGGGGCCGCCCCCCGCACCGCCCCCCTGTGCCGGGGGACCGCGGGGACCGGGGACGGCACGGGGCGGGGGGGGCGGGGATGGGGCAGGGCTCCCGGGGCTCCAGGACCGGGGGCAGCCCCCGGAGCGGGGCCGGGCCGCGAGCCCCCGGGAGCTGCGTCCCTGTGCGGTGCTGCTCCGCTCCCCGCCAGCCACACCGCGCCCCCGGAGCTGCAGCTTTGGAGACCAAACCCCCCGAATCCCCCGTGAACGGCGCCCCAACCCCCCCGTGAATCCCCCCAACCCCCCCGTGAGTCTCCCACCCCCCCCCGTGCCCCCGAAGGTGCCCCCGCTGCCCCCACCCCCCGCCCCGCACCCCCCCTGCTCCCCCTGCCCGTCCTCGCCACTCCCCGGGGCTGTCGGCGCCCTCCCCGCTGCCAGGCGCTGGGGCTGTGCCCGGCCCCTCGCCGCTCCCTCCGTTATTTTTATCTTATTTGATGGAATTTATCTCTGGCACCTGCTGTGCTGATGAGGTGTGCGTCCACGCCGCGGCCTGGAGGGGGGCCAGGCGCAGCCGGGGGGGCTGCCCGGGAGCAGACGCTGCAGCCCGGGGCTGGCTCAGGGCCCCCCGCTCGGCCCTCGCACCTTCCCCTGGAGCCGGCCGTGCCGCAGCACGGGGAGCCCTGAGCTGGCTGCGGGGCCGTGCAGCCGCTCAGCGCGGGTGGGTTCACCCAGCGCTCGGTGTGGGGCTGCCGGCCGAGGAGGGCTCTGTCCTCGGGCTGAAGCATGTCCCGATCTGCGGGTGGCCCAGGCCTCCAGTGCCACCAGAGGCACCTGCTGGAGCCCCATCGCCCTGCTGTCCTCCCAGCTTCGGTGAGCAGTGCCCCCCAGCTGGGCACAGCCTTCGCTGCCGGCCGTGCCGTGGTGCAGCCGCTCTGCACTGCTCCACGCGCTGCACGAAGCAGGCTCCCTCACCCTGCTGCCGCTCCCTTGGCATAGTGGGGCTATGAACCAGGGCCGTGCAGGGGAGGTTTTCTGGCAGCCGCTTGTGCCGGGGCATCCAGCAGCACCGGGAGCTGTGGGGTCAGGCAGCGCTTCGCCTCCTGCAGCCCGGGCCAGGGGCCAGGATGCCAGCAGAGCCCGGGCACGGCAGCAGCAGCACGTGCCCGTGGCGGTGACCTGCCTGTCCCTGCCTGCGGAGCGGCCCCGCGCCCCGCCGTGGCCACGCAGCCTCCAGCTGCCAGCAGCGAGGCCCATCGGGGCCACCAGCGGTGTGGCCTCATTAGGCTTGGGTGTGCTCCAAAGTGCTCGGGGGCAGCAGCCAGGCGGCCCCAGGCCCTGCACTCGGCCTGGCCGCCAGCCACGGCCGCCTCCCGCAGCACCGCTCTGCTTTCCGGGGGGAGCCGCGGGGTCAGCCCGGGGCTGGGCTCAGGTTTGGAGGGGCGCAGCGGGGGGGTCCAGCCCTGAGCTGCAGTGCCCTGCCTGCCCCTGGTGTTCCCTTGGGGTTAGGGTTAGGGTGCCAGGCCCCGCTGGGGCCCAGCCTGGCCGCCTGCAGGCAGGGCTGGATGTGCCCCTGTCCCAGCGGCTCTGTGCCCTCGGTGCCCGGGGGTGCCCTCTGCGTGGGGTGGGAGCACAGGGGGGGCCTGGGGAGCAGCACCCGTGGGCCTGGGAGGTGTTGGGTGTGCTGCTGTGTGGCAGCATCTGCGGTGTTTGGGCTGGGCCCTGCTCTCACCGGCTGCTGGGGCTGTCACGGTGAGGCCGTGGGGCCCAGGTGCTCCTGGGGACGCATCCTGGGGCTCCGCTGTCCCCCGCGCCCTCAGCCCACCAGGGTGAGGAGCTGCGTGTGCAAACGGGGCCAGGTTGGGCTGGTCTGTGGGCAGCGGTGTCGGCGCGGGGGAAGGACACTGGGGCTGCTGGCCCTGGAGCCGCGAGCTCGCTGTGCCCTGCGTTTCCAGGAAGGGAGCAGAAACGCAGGGGGAGACCTGCCTGGGAACTGTCTCGCCGGGAGCATTAGGAGCAAGTGGGGAGCCCACAAAGGCCGGGGGAAGGAGCGCGGAGCCAAGGGAGTTGCGTCGAAGAGGTCAAGGGTGTGGGATAGGGCGGGAGCTGCCAAAAGCCCAGCTGGGCTGCACCCCGCAGGGCGCGCGGGGACACAGCAGCAGGCCTCACACCGATATGGAAACAAGGCGCGGAGCTGTGCCAGCAGCCAGGAGCCGGGCCTGGCACCGGGCAGGGCGGTGGGGGGGAGCAATGGGGAGGGCAGCAGCGGAGAGCAGCTTCCCGAGGGAAGGAATGGTCGGAGGCCTCGCGGGGCAGGAGCAGCGCTGGGCAGCACCCGGCCGGGCGCCCCGGGGCCCTGCCGTGCCCCTGAGCCGTGCTGGTCGCAGGGGCCCTCATGGGAGCCGGCGATGTGATCGCGCAGCAGCTGGTGGAGCGGCGGGGGCTGCGCGAGCACCACGGCAAACGCACCCTGAAGATGATGGCGATTGGCTTCGGCTTCGTGGTGAGTGCTGTGCTGGAGGGCCGGCAGCCCCGCGGGGCCCTGGGGTCCCACAGCCCAGACAGCGGGACACAGCCCCTCACCCTGCCCCTCGCAGGGCCCCGTTGTGGGTGGATGGTACAAGGTGCTGGACCGGCTCGTCCCAGGGGCCACCAAAGCCGTGGCTGTGAAGAAGATGGTCCTGGACCAGGTCAGTGCCACGTGGGTGAGGGTCCCGTGCCGCAGGGCTGCAGCAGGATGGTGCCTCCACGTGTCTGGGGAGTTCCACGCTGCTCCAGGAGCCCCAGCTGGGTGCAGCACGTCCTAGGCAGGGGCAGGACAGCCCAGCAGCCCCAGGCATCTCTCGGATATCTGTTTTACCCTTTTCCCCGTGGCTGTTAAGAGCTACCTTGTCTGCGCTCTGAACCAGGCACAGGAGGCTGGGCCCTGCTGTCCCTGGCGTTGGTGCTGCGCCCAGCTCTGGGGAAGGGGCCCAGAGGGGCCGGGTCCTGCCTCTCCCCTGGGGCTGGCACCAGCCCTGCTGAGGGACAGGGCTGGCAGTGGGGCCACCCTTAGCCTCAGATGCCTCCCGAAGTGTGGTGTCCTATCCCCTCCCTGCTCTGTGCAGGGGGCAGCCCCCAGGAATGGGGCGAGCTGGGGCTGTTCCCTGCTGCCCAGTGCCCTGCAGAGAGGCGCGCAGGCAGCTCGGTTCCCACCAGGGGCTGCCCTGTGCCCGTGCTGCTGGCAGGGCCCTGGTCCCTGCAGGGTCAGCACTGGGCTCCGTCTCTTCTCTTACAGGGCGGGTTCGCACCATGCTTCCTCGGCTGCTTCCTCGCCATCACGGGGGCTGTGAACGGTCTGTCTGTAGAGGAAAACTGGTCCAAGATCCAGCAGGTACGTGCTGCTTCTGGAGCAGCGTGCAGCTGGGATGCCCCCGGGCTGCTCTGTCTGCGGTGGTGCCCAGGCACCGCTCCCTCCCAGCGCCGTGTGCCCCCAGCAGTGCCACCGTGCCCCTGTCCTGCTGTCCCGGGCCACGGCCCCTTTGTTCCCCTGAGCAAGCCCAGAGCTGGCTCCTGAAGGTACCCTGTGGCCTGCGTGGGGAGGAGCCCACCCTGGCCACCGTGGGGCACGGAGCAGCCTCTACCTGGCCGGGCCCAGGGTGCACGGAGCTGGTCCTGCCAGGCTCAGCACGGTGTCCGGGGCCCCAGAGGCCAGGGGTGCTTGGTGCCCCCGGTCCCCCGGGTGTGGGTGCCGGGGCTGGACGCACTCAGGGGTGCCACCCGCGCCCTGCACGCCGTCCGGCCCTCCTGGCTGTGTCTCCAGAGCCATTAGGAGATGGCTCCCATTAGCAGCGATTGCTGGAACCCAGCGCCCGAGCTGAGTCAGCGCGTCCGGAGGGTGAGTCACCAGAGCGCGGTGACCACCCGCTGCGGGACACGGCACGAGGGGGTGCTCGCCCGTCTGCCGGGGGCACAGCACCGGTGCCCTGGCACACAGGTGGCTGAGGGCCCCCACCCTGCAGGCTGTGAGCAGGGCCGGGTGCTGCCCTGTGCTGGGGCTCTGCCTGGAGCTGCCATCACACAGAGCACGTTACCTGCGTGGCTGCGCCTGCCCTGCCGGCCAGGCCCCTGGGGCGCAGGGCAGAGACCTGCCCCGGACCCTTCTGCCCCCCCAGCCGTGCCTCAGGCAGCTCTTGCCATGCACCGTGCCTCGCCTCTGCTTGGTAGGGGGGCTGGGCCCTGAGCATGGGGGGCTCAATGCACGTGGTGGGCAATTCCTGCAAGCTGTGGCTCCCCGCTGGTGCGCTGCCCTAGGAGGGAGCTATGGGCTAGGGGACAGGCAGCGGTGGCTAGCAGCCACCTTCACCCCCAGCTTGGGGCGCATCCATCCCTCCCCACACAGAGGAAGCGTCACTAGAGCATCCATCACCCCTGCGCCCGCTCTCCCCGTTCTGGGCTGCCGGCCAGGGCCGGGACGAGGCCGGGCTCCCGGCTGAGTCATAGCCAGGCTGGGCAAGGGGACCGCTGCTGCTGCCGTGGGGCAGGGCTGCGGCACGTCCGCGGTGACAGCAGTGCACTGCGCTCCCAGGGTGGCCAGCCCCGTCATCCCAGCCCCGTCATCCCAGCTCGAGCCCCTTTCCGTCTCTGCCCGCTGTGCCTGGGATGATGCTCATGGGACACACAGTTTGACCCAAGCTCGTGGCAGGCCTGTGTGAAAGGGAGGAGGGAGCCGTGCCCCGGGCCTGCTGTAGCCGTCCTGGCTCCCCTCCTGCCCTCCTCATGCTCGTCCTGCCTTGTGCCTGCCCCCCATCTCCTCCTGGGCACAGTGACCTGTGGCAGCCTGGCCTCAGCCGTGGTCCTCAGCTGCAGGATGGGCTCGTGGTGGGCACAGAGCAGTTATGGCCACTCCTTCCTGCCACCCCCCTCGGCCCCACACAGGCACATCCCTTGGTACAGTACAGGGGAAGTGGGGACCTGCCCAGTGCCCCCCTCGAGCAGGCAGGGAGGTGGGGGGTCAGGGCAGGGAACCCTGCATGGTGCCCTGCAGGCGGGGCTGCTGTGGCCATGGGGTTGCTCCGCCTGCTCATGCCTCCCTGTCTTTCCCAGGACTACGTGGATGCCCTGCTCACCAACTACTGTGTAAGTGATGGTGTGAGGTGAAGGCCAGCAGCGTGCCTCCCTGCCCCGGGTGCCGTGCTCGTCTGCCCCCCCGCAGGGCAGCAGGGCTGGGCTCCTCCGCGTCCCCGCTGGCCACCCTGTGCCCTGCCTGCGGGCTGCCGTGGGCTCAGGTGAATGCCCTGAGTGCACGGGCAGAGGTTGGCAGAGGTGGGCATGGGGCTGGTGGTGCCTGGCCATGGCTGCTCACCCCCGCTCCCCCTCCTCTGCCCAGATCTGGCCACCGGTGCAGATTGCCAACTTCTACTTCGTCCCTCTGAGCCACAGGTAGGAGCGCAGCCATGGCCCTGGATCCCGGTCCCCGCGGCTGTGGCTGTTGATCCCATCCCTTCTGCCCACAGGCTGGCAGTTGTCCAGTGCGTGGCCATTGTCTGGAACTGCTACCTCTCCTGGAAAGCAAATCGGGTGTGAGGGCAGCGGCCGTGTCCCGGGGCTGCCCCCGCTCCCCGTGTGCCGCCTGAGCGCACCACCTCCAGGCTTTGACGTGGGGGCCACGGATGGGGCTGGGGCGTGCAGGGTGCTGTCCCCACTCTCCTTGCGGGACCCCCGCTGCCTGCTGCTGCCGCCGTTGCTGCTGCTCTTGGGGGGGGGGACCAGGTTTGGCCAGGGCTGGGGGCTGCTCCCGGGGGCCGTGCAGGGCTCTGCCTGTTGGTGCGTTCCTCCATCCATGCTCCCTGCTCTGCCCAGCCCTGCCCCGCACGTGGGGTGTTTCTCCCTGGGGGCGGCTCTGTCCTTTTCC
The DNA here is from genome assembly GCF_011077185.1 of Oxyura jamaicensis. Lineage (NCBI taxonomy): Eukaryota > Metazoa > Chordata > Aves > Anseriformes > Anatidae > Oxyura > Oxyura jamaicensis. The sequence goes on along the minus strand of NC_048895.1, from coordinate 118,200,997 downwards.
AGTGGGCTGCTGGGGAAGGATGAGCGCTTGGAGCAGCACCGTCCTGGTGCAGACCCCGCTGTGCAGCACCACGGCTTGGGCACGGCTCTGCTCCGCGCTGCCTGACCCCAGCCCGTCCGTCCCAGCAGCAGCCACCGCTGTTCTCCAGCTACACCTCCAGTGGGAACCCTCCAGTGGGAACAGGATTTCTGTGTAGCTCTGCTGACAGCCAGAGCACCCAATAAACGGCGCTGTTCCCAGCTGATCCTTGTGACGTTTGGGTTTGTGGATCCCGGTGGGCCCCTCATCCCTCTGTCCCTCCAAGTGAGGCTTTGTCCTTGCAGAAGTGGTTTCAGATGAGGTCGTTCCAGTGCTTGCAGGGCCACTGACAGCGCCGCCCTCCCCTCTGTGAGGTGCCCTCAGTCCTGCTGCGCTGCAGGACAGGGTGAGCTGCACGGACAGGCACAAACCTTGTGCGTGCAGCCATCCAATATCCTCGTGGGTTTTGCAGGTACACGATGCATTGTGGGGAGGGCACGTGTCAAATGGGAGGGTGCAGGAAGGGTTTGGGGGAGGGCTGGAGCTGGGGCTGGGGCAGGGCTGCATCCACACCTGGGTTGTCTGAGACGAGCCCACTTGTCTGGGCAGCGAGGAGCCCCACGGTGCTGCAGCCTGCCTCACGGAGACATGAGCCTGGTCTGGCCTGCAGCTGCCCTGCCTGGCCTCCACTCGGGTACATCCTACTGGGAGCAAAGCTGATGGGGACGTGGCAGGGAACCTTGTCCCTGGCTGCAGCCCCAGCCCCTCGGCAGCACTGCCTCAGCCAATCTGGGGTCCCAGGAAGGACCCGGTGTGTTGGCAGGGAGCAAGCTGTGAGCATGGCACAGGTCCGTGGCGGCAGCCACCCCATGGTTCTGGGGACATGGGGGGCTCGGCTCAGCCGCTGCTGAGGGTTCTGCCTCAGCCACGGGGGGGGCAGCGCCAGGGTCCGGCCGTCTCACCGGATGCCCATCGCTGATTCTGCCTCGCCACGCACAGGGCTGTGCCCCGCTGGGGCCGCACAGCAGCACCGTGTGGGACGCGTTGGGCCCTGGCCCGGCTGCGAGGTCCTGCGGGCAGCGGCGTGGCGCACCGGCAGCCACCTCACCGCTTGGCAGCGCGACCGGTGCCCAGAGCTGGAACATCCTGCACGCAGCAGCCGCGCCGTGGGCTCGCGGTGCCTCGGCGCTATGAGTCACAGCTACTTGGCCACCGGCTCGTCCTCTGGCTTCGGGCTGTCTGCAGCACTTGGCCCGCGGCGTGCAGCGTGCCGGGACCCCAGCGCCCGCCAGCGCTGCCAGCGGCACGGTGCCACCGGCCGCCGCCCATGGCCCGGCCACGCGTGCCCGCCCGGCGCTGGCGGGTGCCTGTGCGGTGGATTTGCCCCCCCCCCCCAGCCCCGCACCCCCCCGGCTCCCCCGGTGTCCCCCAGGAGCTGCCGCCGTGCGGCCGTCCCGGACACCGCCCGCGGGTCGGCCCGCTGTGGACCCCGGCTCCTCGCCCGTCCCGGTGCCCCGGTGCCCCGGCCCAGCTCGCGCTGTCCCCGCCGCCGCCGTCCTTCAGCACCGCGGACAGCGGCACCGGGGCTGGGAGAACGGCGGGAAGCGGATGGGGGAGCGGGAGCTGTACCGGGGGCCGGGAGGTGGTGCGCCCGACGGGTGCCGGTAAGGGGTAGGGTTAGGGTTAGGGTTCCAGGGTCACGGACCCCGGGCCAGGGACCGGTGAGAGCTGGGCCTGACCGCCGCCGGCGCCCCGCTCCCGAGCTCCCCGCTCCCCGCCACCGGCCCGGTGCCCCTCCCGCCCCCGCCCCCCCTCCGGTCTGTGCGTGCCCGGTGCTGACGTCAGCCCGAGCTCCGGGACCTATATAAACCCCGGCCGCGCCGCCGGCTCAGCCCCCGCGGGACCGATCGTGCTCCACCGGCAGCGCAGCGGCAGGAGACCGGGGACAGCGCACCGGGTACGGGACGGTGCACGGGGCAGGGGACGGTGCGCGGCACAGGAGCGGCGCACCGGGGACGGGACGGGGCGGGGGTGCTGGGTAACGCACGGGGCAGCGCACGGGGCACGGGACGGGGCGCGGGCGGCACGGGGCGGTGCAGGAGCTGGGCAGGACGCACCGGGCGGGGGACGGACCCCGGTGAGCCGGTCCCCGCACTGCCGGTTGCGACGCTCCCCTCGGGTCCCCCGGTTCCCGGAGCCGCCCCGGCAGCCCCGGGGCTCCCGGCCCGCGCTGAGCCCACGGCCCCGCAGGTGCGGACGGAGCCGAGGATGCGGCGGGCGCTGCTCACCCTCCTGCTGCTGCTCGCCCGCCCGCCGCCCGCCGCCGCCCGCCCCGCGCGCCCCGACGGC
>NC_048895.1:118188453-118198230 GCF_011077185.1 Oxyura jamaicensis | reverse complement strand
CTCCTGCTGCTCGCCCGCGCCCAGAGCCAGCGCGCCCAGGCCGACAGCAACCGCATCATCCTCGACGCCGTGGGCCGCTGAGCGCTGCACCGGCACCGGGACTGCGACCGGGACTGGCACCGGCACCGGCACCAGACCTGCTGCGCCCGCCTCAGCCTCCGCTCCGGGGCGCGTGGGTGCGGTGCCGGCCCCAGCACGGCCCCGGGACAGGCCCGCATGTGCTGTTTGGCCGGCACCGATTTTGTAATAAAACGTGGTGAAAACCCGAGGCTGAGCGAGTGCAGGACGGGGGGGCTCTGCCCGGGGCTCACCGGGACCGGGGGGGTGGGGGGGCTCGGAGCAGGCGGCGCCAAGCAAACAGGGACCGAGACGGGGGCTGCACATCACGGTGCCCCACTGGGTGGGGATGTGCCGTACCCACGGGGGACAGGACAGGACGGGACGGGGCAGGATGGGACGGGACGCTCAGACCCTGAGACGTAAGGGAGCCGTGGGAGCAGGGGGTGCCCCGTGGCCAGCAAGCAGGGCACGGGGGTGCAGTGCCCACATGCCGGCGGCTGGCAATGTGTGCAGGGCGGGGGTTCCAGCTCTGTGGGCAGCAACACCCCTGAACTGTCAGAGCTCTGCAGTGGGACAGCTCACAGGGCTGGGGACTGTGGCCGATGGACACAGGCCTGTCAGGAGGAGCATGGTTTCCCCACACAGAAACATCCCTGTGTGGGGCTCGCTCCTCCGTGGGACACACAATGCTGGTGGGAGCTGGCAGGCTGGGACTGGAGCAGAGGACAGGGAGGTGTCCTGGTGGAGTGTGTTTCAGGTGCCCCAGTGATAAGGAGGACATGGATAAAATGCTCCTGAGACAACTGGGAGAAGATTTAGTGGCCTCATAGGCAATGCTGGTCCTCACAGAGGCCTTGAACCTCCCCGATACCTGCTACAGGAGCAGCACAGCAGGACTCCAGCAGTGGTGGTTCCTTGGGAAGAACGGAGAGGGGCTGCAACAGCTGGGGCTGCCGTGAACCAGGGGAGGTCGGCACCCAGAGCGGGGGGAGGAAAGCTGACAGCAAGACACAGCCCCTGGGCTTCAGCTTGTGGGTGGGCTCTGGCAGGAGGGGGGCTGAAGGACAGAGGAGGTAAGGAAAGCTGAAAAGCCTTTTAGGAGAAGCTCAGGTGTGATTACTGGATGGCTGAGGTGGAAAGGGGCCTCTGGAGCTCATCTGCTCCAAATGCCTGTGCAGAACAAAGTCAGCCAGAGCAGGTTGTTCAGGGTCATGTCCAGCAGGGCTTTGAAACAGGAAATTCCATCTGGACATAGGAAAACCAGAACTAGAAAACTGTACTGGGAAAAAAGAGAGAAAGAGAGAGAAAGAAAGAAAAGAAAGGAAAGAAAGGAAAGAAAGAAATAAAAGAAAGAAAAGAAAGAAAAGAAAGAAAAGAAAGAAAAGAAAGAAAGAAAAGAAAGAAGGAAAAGAAAGAAGGAAAGAAAGAAAGAAAACTGTACTGGATGAGGTTTCCCAGAGATGTGGTATCTCAGACCCTGAATGCAGTCCTGGGCAGGCTGCTCCACCTGGCCCCGTCTCCAGATGATCTCCAGCAATCATCCAGAGATGATGAGGCCCAGAAGATCTCCAGCAATCCCGTCACAGAATCACTAACGATCTCCCAGACCAGCACAGAGCAGAGCAGGATGTTCCTGTCCTCCTAGCGGGGCCATGTCTGAGGCGCCCCGCGGTGCAGCTTGGCCTCCAGGCTGCCCACTGCTGGCCCTTGGTCAGCTTGCTGTCCTCCAGAACCACCAGGTCCCTCTCTGCAGGGCTTCTCTCCAGCCTCTCGTCCCCCTGTCTGTGCTTGCAGCCATGGTTGCCCCTTCCCAGGAGCAGAATCCGGCTCTAGCTCTTGTTAAGCTCCACGTTGTTGGTGACTGCCCAGCCCTCCCGTTTGTCAAGCTCTCGCGGCATCTCTCTGCCCTCAGTGAGACAACAGCTCCTCCCAGCTTAGTGTCATCTGAAAACTTAGTATGCATTTGAGTCCCGAGTCCAAGTCGTTTACAAACACATTAAAAAGAACTGTCCCTACAGTGGAGCCCTGCAGACCCCCCCCCCCCCCGGTGCCTGGCTGCCAGCCTGACGTAACCCCATTTACTACAACCCTCTGTGCCTGATGTCAAACCCTTGTTGGATGGCTTGTTCTACTGTTTTGCCACCCTCACCAGAAAAGCTTTTTCCTATGTTTCAGTGAATTTCCTGTGTCTCAGTTTGTGCAGAGAAGTGGCCACCCCTCCACAGCTGCACGAGCCCCAAGCCTCCCTCCCCTCTGCCTGGTGGTCCTGGGGGGTCCCACCCTCACCTGCTTGCTCAGCCCCAGGCACCTCCCCACCACTTGTCCCCGGCTCCCCCGGGGCCGTTCCCTCTCCAGCCGCAGCCCTTTGACCGCTCACCCCGCTGGGACACGCAGGGGACGCGCCGCTGCAGCACCCGGGCTGCGTCCCCCGGGCCTGGTGCACGCGAGGGGCGGGGGGAGCCCTGGGGCCAGAGCAGTGCCGATGGGACCAGGACCCGCCAGTGTCTGTGCTCACCAGAGGACACCCCACAGCCCCTCTGGCCCTGGGACAGTCCCTGGCCATGCCCAAAGGGAAATACTTTTCCTTATGTCCAATGGGAATTTCCTATCTCCCAACATGTGCTGCTGCCTCGTGTCCTGTCCCTGTGTCCCCCGAGGCTTTGCCTTCTCCAGTCCCCTGTTAGCTGGTTGAGAATGGCAACCAGACCCCACGTTACCTCCTCTTCTGCTAGCTGCACAAATATAGCTTCTTTGGTCTTCCCTGTCTGTCACACCACAGCCCCTAGCCAGCTCAGTGGTCCCTGGGTTGTGTATGTGTGTCCGTGTCCGCTGGCACTGGGGGTCCCAGCCTGCACCGCCGGCCAGCCGCGCTCCCACTGCGTTGTCCCTGAGCAGGTGCAGGGTGGGTGACAGCTGGAGGCGTCCCTGTGGTATCCCACCCCCAGGGGACCAGCTCAGCCCCACGAGGAGCCCCTGTCCCTGTGCATCATCTGTTGCACCAGCCGTGACGTGGGGCTGCGTGACGCAGCCCAGTGCTGTCACAGCCCTCCTGGGCAGCTGGGTGGGGGGGCTCAGGCCCCGACCTGGCAATAATTGCAGTGCTGCCGGCCGGCTGTGTGTTCAGCCAGCTCATCCCAGCACTGTTTGTTCGGTGCACCCAGGGGACGGTGCTGCGAGACAGCGCCCGCCCCAGCGGGGGGCGGGGGGGCTGTGTGGGCACTCAGCGGGGGGGCAGCCGTGGGTCCATGCTAGGGCTTGGGGCTGCAGGCAGAGCCAGGCCCTGCCTGCAGTGGGGCTGGGCAGGGGCGAAACTCCTGGCTGCAGCCCAGCCCCATGCTGCCAGAGTTGTGCTGCACTGGGGCTCCTGGGGACACAGCCCGTCACAGGGGGATCCCGGGTACCCCAGTAACTGCTCAGGCCCGTGCACTGCTTGGGGTGGTAGGGCCAGGCCACTGTGGGGCTGGCACAGAGCTGCGTGGGGCTGACAGCCCCTGCGCCCACCCCAGCCCCACACACAGCACTGAAGACAGAATTCTCGTACACAGTTTAATGGTTGATGGGGCAGCTCCAGTAGTGGGGACTTGCAGCAGTAGGGCTGTGGCTCACCAAGCGGTGCCAGGGGCAGGGATGAGCTCGTTGGTGCTGAAGCTGCCCCGTGGCACCAGCTCAGTGCTGACCTGTGCAGGAGAACAGCCTCAGCACTGTACCTGGAAAGGTGTGGACCACCCAACCCTCCCCCCCACCCCAGCCCTGTCCCTATTCCCATCTGTGCTCAGGAGGTGCCTCCTCTGCCCACAGCACCCCACAGCCTGTCCCTGTCCCCTGCTCCACACTAGCCTTGGTCCTGGGGAGGGTCTCACCATGGGGAGAGCTTGCTGGCTTCTGCCTCGGCCCCACATCTGTAGAGGGAAAGTGGGTGACAAGCTGGTGGCAGGGACACCCTGGCACCCTGCAGGACCTGCTCAGCCATGCACAGGCCACATCTCAGCCACAAGGGCACCACGGTGTCCTCGGCATGGCACAGAAACCCTACACGGTCAGGGCAGCCCCCTCGGGCCTCACTGCCCTGCAGCCCCGGGGCCAAGCACAGCCTGGCACAGCACAGCCTGGCACACCATGGCGCAGAGAGAACTCACCCTCAGCTGCCTCGGGTGCCTCCAGGCTGTCCTCATCCACCGCAGCCTCGCTGCCCTCCATGGGGCCGTCCCCCTCATCCTCTCCCAGTGGCTCTGCGGGGCAGGGGCGCATTTAGCCCAGGGCCCTCCCTCCCCGAGCAGCACGGGGACACCGCGCTGATGCAATGGGGGCAGCCTGGCCCTTGTGCAAGATGCAGCAGCCCCCGCATCAGGGGGTGCATGAGGCAGTGCCTGAGGGGCCACACATCCCCACGCATGTAGAGGAGGGGACACCCCCACAAAGGGCTCCAGGTGCCAAGGAGCAGGGCTCTGCCCAGGACAGTCCCACGCATGCCTCCCCCAGGCAGTGCTTGTCCCGTTGCTGTCACCTGTCTGGAACTCGATGGTCCTCAGCATCTCTGCCACATAGTCCACATTGATGGAGAAGTGGTCCATGTTCTCATAGCCAGGCTCCGGGCGGCTGCTCATCGACACCTTGGACATATCTGTGATCCTGCAGGGCAGACGGATGCCCTCGGGAGCTGCCAGGCTCCAGCAGCCACAGCCCCCTGCCCAGCCACTGCTCCATCCCCTCAGCCCCCCAGCCCTGTGCCCCGAGCACCACTCACTTTTTCAGGAGCTCCTTGGAGTGCTGTGGAGGAAAGCAGGAGGCCATCAGTGTTGCTGAAGCAACGGCACCAGGGACCCCAGGAAGCAGGTGCCACCCCTTCCAGCCCCCAGGTTCTTTCACGTGACCGCAGGACCCTCAGCACAGCTGTGAGAGGCAGCCCCAGCCCCGCAGAGGACACATGGGTCCACCACCCAGCCTAGGAGCAGCCCCAACCCCCTAGTGAGTCCTGGACCTAGCTCCCCTGGCACCCCAAGGGCTCCTTTTCCCCACAGACCTGCAGATACACGGCCATCTGGGGCTCCTCCATGGCCTGGATGGCTGTCTCCACCAGCTTGGAGGAAGCCTCCAGGTGGTCACCGTACTGGCGGATGAGGCCCCGCACGCGCTGCACTTTTTCCTCCTGCTCCCGTGCGATGCTCTGCAGCAGCTCCTTCTTCCGCTCCTCCAGGATGCTGTACAGCGAGTCAAAGCGCAGCCCCAGGTGCTGTTTCTGCCGCCGACCGTTCTCCTGCAGGACTGCTAGGCTCAGGGGGCTGCCTTGCTCCTGCCTCGTCCCCATCCCCAGGGCTGCGTGGGGCACCCGGGAACATCCCCTGCTTCCTTGGGCCCTCTGCCTTGGGGAGTCCCAGGGTGACTTGCAGGTGCTGCTGCTCATGAGGGAATTCCCCTCCCAAGACCGTGCCTCCAGCATAGGCATGCTGCCGCCCTGGGGCATCCCGATGGGGCTGGGGGTAAGGGACAGAGCTGGGCAGAGCCCAGAGCATTGGGTTGGTGTGTGTGTAGGGGGAGCACATGCAAGGGGCAGAGCCCGCAGGCTGTGCCAGCCCTGGCCCGCACCTCGATGGTCCGGCAGATCTCCTCCATCTGGGTGATGATGGCCTGGATGCGGTCGTTCCCCGCCACCAGCATGGCAATGCCATCGCTGAGCTCGCTCTGGGGTTAGACTGGCATGAGGACCAGAGCGGGAGGCAGCACCTGGACCCCTTGTCGGCCCCTGCCAGGGCCACCCAGCCACCAGAGCTACCTTCTGGCGCTGGTAGACCGCGGGCAGCGGCGCAACCTCGCAGTCCTTGTGCGCCCCGAAGACCTTGCAGAGGGAGCAGGTGGGCGCCTCGCAGCGCAGGCAGTAGATGTTGATCCGCTCGTCCTCGTGCTCCTCGCACATCAGGTGTTGCTCCGCCTTGGCGTGCAGGGGCCTGCGGGAGGGGCCGCTGCCCACCGGGCCCCCACGGGCACCTCTGCCCCGCTGCCCCCAGCCCCGCATGGCACCGTTCTGCCCCCGGCCCTGTGCCCGCCTGCAGAGCACTCCCCGCTCCCCCCCCCCCGGCTGCCTTTCACCCACGAGGCTCGCTCCCCCCGTGGCTCCGCAGTGTCCCGCGTGGGCTCCCCCCACAACCCCGCTGCCTTCCCGGTGCCCCCCCCCACCCGGGGGCTGCCCCCCGCGGATGCCCCGTGCCGCACCTGGCCGACTCCTGCTTGTAGATGTCGATGATGTTCTCCACCAGCAGGTTCCGCTGCAGCCCGTACACCCCGTGCCGGTCCAGCACCACCTCGTGGCGGCACGACGGGCACCGGAACCGGCCGCCCGACGGCACCGCGCTGGAGCCCCGCGACTGCCACAGCGGGTTGGAGGCCTGCGGGCGGGGGGGTCACGGCCCCGCTCCGGACGCCGGGAGCCCCGCGGGGAGGCCCCGGCCCGGGCACGGCGCCCCCCGGCCCCGGCAGCCCACCCCCCCCCGACCCTCCCGACTCCGTCCGAGCCCCAAGGCCCGGTCCCGGCCGCGCCGCACCCCGCGGCCCCGGCTCCGGCCCCCGGCGGCACCTGGAAGACGTCGTTGGCGCACTTGCGGCAGAGGTTGTGCTGGCAGGGCAGGATGACCACGGGCTTGGTGAACATTTCCAGGCAGATGGGGCAGATGAGCTGCTTCTCCAGGCTCTCCATGCTCCGCGCCTCCGCCAGCAGCGGCTTCAGCCCCACCGCGAAGTTCATCGCCGCGGTCCCGGCCCGGTCCGGCCCGGCTCGGCTCGGCTCGGCTCCGCGCCCCTCGGCCCCGCTGCCCGCTCTGCCCCGGCTCGGCCCCGCCGCCGCTGCGGCCCCGCTGAGCTCCGCGCTAATTTTAGCCGCCCCCGCCCCGCCGGGGCCGCCGCAGCTGTCGGCGGCGTCGGGTGACACTGAGTCACGGCCCGCGCCGGGCCCCGCGCCCCCCGCCCGGCACCGGGATCCGCCGCGGGGGGCGCAACCCGGGGCGCCCCCGTCTCCGTCCCGCCGCCCCCGGACAGGGACACGGGGCTGCGCCCCCCCGGCAGCTCGGTGCCCCTGGGACCAGGGCGGTGAGGAAGCCGCTCCCGGAGCCCACCCGCCCCGCAGGACCCCCCACAGGAAGGGTACTGGGGCCTGCGTTGCGGAGCCGGGGAGCACGATGCTGCCTGGCACCAGGCCCCAGCCGGGGGGGGGGGGGGGCAAGCGGAGCTGAGCTGGGGTTGCCCGGGCCCCACAGACCAAGCACCAGCATGGCAGTGAGCCCGGCAAGGCCGGTGCCAGGGGCAGCCTGGCCACTCAGCTATATTTAGGGGGTGAGGCAGGGCCCGCGCGGCTGCGGGTGGGGGCTGCAGGCAGTGAGGGGAGGGCTGAGGGCTCCCCGGGTCCCCTGTCCCTCTCCCCCCTCGGCAGAGCCACCACTCTCCAGAGCCAGGGCAGGAGCATGGCCAGGCACCTGGCCACCTGCCTGCGTGGGGCACGGGGCTGCAGGGCAGGAAAAGCACAGCTCCACGGGAGCCAGCTGCCACAGGCAGCCCCGGGCAGGTGACAGGAGAGACTGAGTCACCCTGGCGAGAGCAGCGCTCCAGCAGCGCTTGGGACAGGACGTGCTACCCCATACCCCTCCCAGCCCCCTCCCCTCCCAGGACCCAGCACTCCCCCTGGCACAAGGCAGAGGTGCATCCTGCCAGTGCTCAGGCTGCCCCGATGAAACAGATCATGCAAACACACTCACATTCTGTCATCCTTTAAAGTCCTTTAATAGTGCCCATAAAATCTATTAAAACCCAAGGAAAGTGCCTGTACGGGGCCCAGCCCTGCAGGGAGCCTGCTAGCAGCAGGAGTGGGGTGCAGCCAGCGCCCCGGAGCCATGGCAGGGCAGAGAGGAAGGGGGTACAGCAGGCAGCACCCCAACCCCACGAGCAGCATTTGGCACCCAGCACCCATCAGGAGAGCCCCCGTGAGGGCAGGTAACGGGCTGAGCCCAGCCCCAGAGGTTACAGTGCTAACGGTCTCAGACACAGCTACTTCTTGCAGTGTCGAGCCTGGCCCAAAGAGGTCTCCATGCGTGATTTCTTGGGCAGGCTGCTGGGAACACTGCAGCAGATGAGGCACTGCGGATGGGGTGCAGCAGCTAGGGCTCTGGGTCGCCTCCGTCACCAGTGCTGGGAGACAGGGGCATTGCCCTGGCGCTCAAGCAGGGGCAGAAAAACCTCTGCAGTGATGCTGGCCAATTTAACCTGAGATTCTAGCCACCTTGACGCTGAAGAGCTGCCCTAGGTGGCCTAACTGGGGTCCTGGAAAGTGACAGTCCCAAAGTAGGATCCCTGTCCGGAGTCCTCGGGAAGCTGGCAGGATGGAGGCCAGCCTCACGCCTCGGTCTTGGTGCTGACAGACGGCAGGGGCTGTGCGCTGGCGGGTGGGGGCTGCGCCACAACTGGCATCTGTGGATCTGGAAAATGAGAGCTGCAGATCAGTGGCACAGCCCTGTCCCATGGCGCTGGGGAACAGGTACTCAGGACACCCCAGTGCCCTCAAGAATTCTTCCACAGACCAAAGCTCGCAAAGCCCCAGGCAGTGCACAACCACTCCAGCAGTCCCCACGGAAACCCGCAGTGACCCAGGGGCAGCCCCTGCTGGCAGCGGCACAGCCAATGCTCAGAGAACAACCAGCCTGGGGCACAGCTGCTGCCCCCAGCTCCCTGCCCAGGTGGGCAAGGGCCCTGCAGAGCCAGCAGGGGCCTCAGGGAGCCCTTGCCCAGAGGAATGAGCTGCCCCACAAGCTGTGCGGTGCCCCTGCCCACTGTCACCACCCCAGGTCTGTATGGGAAGCCCCACAAACAGCTGTTAACGCCAGAGCTGCTGAGCCTGCTCCAGCCTCGAGGCAGAGATCCCGGCTGCAACAGGACCTCCTCCACCCGACTCACCGCTGTCCTCCGCGCCCATCTGTGCCTCCAGGTCCTTGGGGTCGACGTACTTGTAGGAGTCGTCCTCCTTGGGCGGGCAGCACGTCCCGCAGCAGAAGAAGCAGCAGCAGCAGCAGCAGCAGCAGGTGAGCGCGCCGCAGCAGAGGGCCAGAGCCTGCGTGGGGGGACACGGGGCCGCCGTGAAGCCTGGGGGGGCCCGGGCGGCGGCAGAGCCCCCGGCGCAGCCCGGCGCTCACCTGGAACCACCACTTGGACATGAGGAAGTAGTGCCGCACGGCATCGTCGCCGAACTGCTCGGCCACGTAGAGCCCCAGGGAGCCGTACTGGTCGTAGAGCCGCCGCTTGTCCTCGTCGCTCAGCGTGGCGTGGGCGCTGTTGATCTCCTTGAAGCGCTCGGCCGCCGCCGGGTCGTCGGGGTTCTTGTCGGGGTGGTAGCGCAGCGCCAGCCTCCTGCGGGGCGGCCGCGCTGGGACGGGCGGCTCCAGCACAGCCCCGGCCCCGGCCTCGCCCCCCCGGCCGCCCCCCGGCCGGCAGCAGCCCCGCCGCCGGCCCTCCCGCCCGCCCGCCCGCCGTACCGGTAGGCCTTCTTGATCTCCTCGGGGGAGCTGCCCTTCTCCAGGCCCAGCACGCGGTACAGGCTCTCCCCGACCCGCGACAGCTTCCGCTGCGCCCGCCCCGGCTCCGCCATCGCGGCTCCAGGGGACGCCGGGCACCGACCGCACCGCGGGGCTCGGCCCGCCCGGGTCAGCGGCGCCGCGCAACGGCCGCTTCCGCCCCGCCGCCGCC
>NC_048895.1:118176102-118188353 GCF_011077185.1 Oxyura jamaicensis | reverse complement strand
ACCCCCCCACCGCCACCCCCCGGTCCCGTCCCCATCCCCTGCCCGCGGCGCGAGGCACGGGCGGCGGCGGCCGCGCTGCTCCTTTATTTCGGTACAAAACGAAGGCAGCCAGGCACAGCGGGAGCGGCAGCGCAGGGGGGGCCCAGGCCTCTGCCCCAGGCCTGGCGCAGCGGCCGGCCGGGAGCCCCCCGCCGCCGGGGGAAAAACCTGAGCAAGGAGCGCGGCAGCAGCAGGGCTGCGTGGTCCCGGGGGGCACCCGGCACGGGCAGCCCGGGGGGGTACTGGGGCCCCCGCCGCCCGTGGGGCTGGAATGCAAAGGGAGAGCGTTTGAATATCAAACCCCCCCGCAGGGGCCGCGGCTCCGCCTGCCTGCTGCCCCCAGCCCCGAGGCAGGGCGGCAGCGGAGTGTGGGAGCGGTGGGGAGCCAGGGGCTCCGCCGAAGTCCCCAATCCCTGATGGTTTTCAAGTAGCTGGCCTGCCCAACGGGAGAGCCAGGTGGGCAGCTGCTCACAATAAATACAAATAAATACAGATTCCAGCAACAGAGCCTGCCCACACGCAGCAAGGCCCCAGCAGGACCCGGCCCTCGACCCCTGCCTCTGTCGTGGCAGCTGGGGGCCAGGGCCAGTCCCGTAGCAGAGAAGAGCCCAAGCTGCAGGCGTGGAGGGGCTGGTGGCACTGCGCCCCTCCCAGGGGCCGCCCAGCTCAGCAGTCCATGGCTTCGCTCTCACAGCAGGCAGAGGGGGCATCAGTGCCAAAGTACCTGTCCCCAAAGTTACCTAAAGGAGATGGGGACAGAGCGAGGTGAGGGCAGGGCCCCATGGCACTGCCAGGGGCTCCAGGGCAGGGGGCTGCCCTACTGGCTGCCCCCACAGCCAGCACCACTGCCCCTCCTCACCAATGCCTGGGATGATGTGGAACTCCTCATTGATCCTCTTGTCTACAGCGGTGGTGATGATGCGGACACGGGGAAAGGCGTAAGCCACCGAGTGCACCCCCATCTCCGCCATCAGCAGCGACAGCAGGAAGATCCTGTCCTCCTGGACGTCGTGGTCCTGCGGCACAGAGATGTGAGAGCCCGGCCAGCAGCAGGGAGGCTGCGCGCCCCCAGCCCCGCTGCCCGGCCCCTCACCAGCAGGACGCGCACTGCCATCATGGCCGCGGCTCCTGTGGACACGGTGCTGTCCATGAGGATGACGTAGTCCTCGCTGATCTCCTTGGGCAGGCGCAGGTAGTGGAGCTGAGGGGAAAGAGGTGCGGTCACCCGGCGCGGCGCTGCCGGGGCTCTGTGCCAGCTGCAGCGCTGCTCACCTCGGGCTCTCCGGTGTCGTGGTTGGTCTGAATCAGGATCTTGCCCAGGCGGATGTCCTTGCAGACAGCGGTCAGCGCCTGCTCCATGGTCTCCCCGGCTCTCAGTATGGACACACCGGTGATCTGGGAAGAAGCAGGGGAACGCTGCCTTAAGTTGTGCGAGGAGAGCAGCAGCTCTGGCTGCTCCCACGTGTCCTTCCCGGGGCGGGGGGCAGGACGCAGCCCCTCTCTGCCCAGCAGCCCCCGCTGTCCCCACAGAGCAGCTCACACCCATGTTCTCTAGACCCGTCCTGCCTCCCTTGCCCAGCTCTGCCATGCCCTTGTGCCCCCCGCTCAGGGCCCAGATGCTCCCTAGAGGCTCTGCAGTTCCCGGGGAGCCCGATGGTGCTTGGGCCCACACCGTGGGGCTGGGGACAGGAAGCCTGGGCAGCCCCGCAGCATGGCACCAGGCTGGGGCCAACAGGATTTCCCAGTCAGTCCCCACCAGACAGGGGGCAGCTGCATGCCCACAGGGAGGAAAGGGCCAGGACAACATCTCACCCTCTGCCTGTGGAATCGCTTCCCTTCGTACGTCGTCCCCTGGGGCGTCTCCACCGTAACCGACTGCAGAAAGGGGAGGTGAAGAGAGCGTGGGTAAAGCTGGCGCCTGGGGGCCCCTGGCACGTAACGGGGACAGGGCAGCAGGTGAGGGGTGCTGCTGTACCTTCAGCGGCAGGAAGGAGAGGGCGTGCTCGATCAACAGCCTCATCAGGCGCTTGGAGTAGAAGATGAATTCATCCCTGGTCGTGTCCTTGTTCCTGCAGAAGGAAACGCAGGCGGGCACTGAGCAGAGTCCCTGCTCCACCCTGCAGCCAGCGAGGGAAGTAGGGGACAAGGAGCAGCCAGCAGCCTTTGAGGCTCATCAGACCTCAGCTTAGAGCATGCCATGAGGAGACCTCCCCAGGGACTATTCAAGTTGAAGAGCTCTCAGGCACCATTCCCACCCTCTCCTAACCTCCCAGCACGGAGCAGCCTCTCCAGGTGCTGCTCTGGGCAGCGACAAGCAGCCGCACAGGAGCGGCCTTGCCAGGAGAGCTGGAACACAGGGGATGGAAAGGAAGTGCTGCCCAGCCCGCCTGGATGAGACAGGTATCTCGGTGCAACCTGTGGCACAGCAGGAGGCTCACTGGCAAGTGGCAGGGGCAGAGCTGGACCCCAAACCCTGGACAGGAGCTAGGGGCACAGAGTGCATCCCCAGCTGCAGCCTGGCTGGCATTAGCAGCTGCCGGGGCAGACAGGACCACCAGGCCCAGCCAGGGGGACCCCAGAAGGGCCACAGAAGGATGCCAGCAGGAGCACTGCCTCCCTGCTGTTCTGGCCTGGGACATGGGCAGGCATCTGCAAAAGCATCGGCTGCAGAAAGGAAACCCATCTGGGCTGGCTGCAGTTCAAAGACCCTCAGATCGCAGCCCCTCAGGAAGAGGGGTAAATAACAGAAGGGTAACTCCGAGTCACTGAACAGAAAACAAATGGGCACCAAGGAGCCTGCTGCCTTGCTGTCACACAGATGAGGAAGGCTTGGAGACCCAAGTCCTGGGGTTCTTCCCTTGCCAGGAGAAACACCTCCATTGCAGCAGATAATCACCTTCACATGAGATCAGGTTCATCTAGTTACAAACAGCATTCAGTCAGAGCTGCTGACTTGTTACTGGAACAAGCAGATAGCCTCAAAAACAATTCCAAGTAAACCAAGTTTCTGAGAGACCCACCATGTTCTAGAAGTGACTCGAGGATGACACGAGCCAAAGAAAGGGGAGCTGCAGAGGTACGGGCACCCTCCCCTTCCAGGCAGATGTCAACAGGACTACGGCACCCAGAGCCCTGTGCCCGTGCCTGGGGCTTGATCGGGAGGTCAGAGACCAGGCTCTGCCAGTGCCAAGCGGCCGATGCTGGCACCGACGCTGCCAGTGGTAGGAGGGGCAGCGAGAAGAATGCCAGCAGCGCTCAGTGCCACACCTCCAATGGGCTAGAACTGCGTCAGTCCCTGCCTTTGGTGTGTCAGGGCAGCATGCACACAGGGCAAGGGAGCGTCCGCCCTGGAAGACGAAGGAAGCTCAAACAATATTTCAGTTAAGAACACAGCCTAGAGCACAGAAGGAAGCGGCAACACGTTTCAGGGCTTGCCAAAGTCGCAGGGTATTGTCTAGAAAGGACTGCATGGTCCAGGAGCGTTCAGTTCCCGTGGACATGAAGCCTGCAGCTGATCAAGCAGAGAGCACCAAGTGCTGCGCGATGCTGCCCAGTCCAGGGACAAAGGAGAGACAGTTCAGAGTTAGTTGCACGGTGGGCTAGCTGGATTAAAGAAGGAAATAAAGCAGCAACAAGAGAGGAGATTATTTAGCATAATGTCAGCCTGGAGCAGACCCGCATCCTGACCCTGCACAGAAACGATGCAGGTGCCCACGAAGTGCATGTGGAGGTGCAGCATTAATTGCTCTGAGCACCACCTCTACCTGCTGCAAGGCTTGTGAGGCTGGAGACTGAGGACAGCTGCTGACAGCACAGGAAGAACGAGGAGCAGAGGATGGAGGGTGCAGCACTACACTGGCCGGCAGTATCGGCTGCTGGGCAGCAGAAGCACAGAGGCAGCGTTTTGCAGGAGTCCTGTTGGGTAGTGCTCAGGGTGTAACACGAGCACTGCCACCACTGACCGCGACACAGCAGCCGGCAGCTCCTGAGGCACCTGTGCAGGAACGAGACCAGACACACCACGGTCAGGAGCAGCTGAGCTACCTGACACCATCAATGGGGAACAGCTTCTGACACTCGCAACACTTCTCTGGTTACCCACCCAGCCAGAGACCAGAGACTGCCTGGAACCAGGCAAGCCCCGAAACGTGTCAACACTGCATCACCACGCTGAAGTGTTGAGGGCAGCAAGAAATAAAGTAAAACAAATAAAGAAATAAAGTAAAACAAAGAATAAAAACACAACAGGACTGCACGTTTACAGGTTTACACCCTTCTCCGCCAGGAGGAGGAAAGCCAACTAGCTCTGTTGTACACACGCTAATCCCTGTGCCAGAGGGGACAAGGGACGGCTTTTCTCATGGAGAGCACCTTGACTGTCAGCACACAGACGCGTTGCAGCCTAACTCACGTGGCACATAAAAGAAACAGCTACATGAAACCACGCGTTTCCGACAACACACAAAGCACAATGACACAGGTGTGTGCGGCAGCTCGCTCAGTAACCCTCGGCAGGACTGCCCCCGCCCCGCTTCTCCCAGAGGGCTGCTGTCAGACAAGCTGTTCCCAGAGAACCTCCAAGGAGTCACAGAACGGCTTGGGCTGGAAGGGACCTCAAAGCCCCCCCAGTTCCAACCCCCTGCCATGGGCAGGATGCCACCCACTGGAGCAGGTTGCTCGGGGCCTCGTCCATGCTGGTCCCCAACACCTCCAGGGATGGGGCATCCCCTGCTTCTCTGGGCAGAAGCATCCAGGGTGTCCAGACACCTTCCCAAGTGTCAAATGCCTAAAGGAAAAGTAAGTACACCAAGAGGTCAGTTACCAGGAAAACAAGATTTTCTAGAAGTTTAAAATGTGACCATAAAGATTCCTACGACGTCCCTTTAAACCCCGTGCAGCCTGTGGCTGCTTTGACAAAAGCATCAATAACGAGCTGTAACCCACGTGTCATTTACCAGAGAATCATCAAGAACAAGCTTCTGGCTCAACAACGATCAAGAGGGAGATTGACAGCAAGCACTGTGGTTAAGAAGAAGCTCCTGAAATTGGTTTTCTCTTCCGTGACCTGCATTTAGAACAGCACAACCTGTGAATACCCACAGCATTTTCTTGAGAATGTAAGGAACAAAGGAGTCTTAAGAGATATTTACCAGCTACCAGATGGAAGGGGTGGAATTGGCAACGGTCCATAAAAGGCAGAAGGATACTGGCTATTTTTATTCTGTATTTTAGGACATCATTTGCCACTTCTCACATCACACCGCAAGGATGACAGACAGTCCACCAACGGGAGCTGCAGACAAGGACACGCAGCTGCTACTACCAGGAGATTCTGCAGTCAGGCCTGGGTGCCTTGCACACAAGAGCTCGCATTGACCAGAAAAGCCTACCAATGGGGATGTTTCCAACAGGCCTTGGGACAACAGCAGAGTCCCAGGAGAAGTGAGAAAATGGGTTGTGGTCTGGAGAAGGATGGTGGCTGTTGGCAGCTCTTCAGAGGGGGCGGTCTGCATGCACCCCCCCCCCCACCGTGGGTGTGCTTCAACCGCACGCTCACCCACCGGGCTGCTGGAGCCTGAGCACTGCCTGGGCTCCCGGCACAGCCCAGCCCTCGTGGGGCTGCCTCTCGTGGCCAGCTGCCCCCGGGAACCCCTGCACCAGGTGCAATCACCCCTCGGGCGGCCCCGAGTGGTCCCTGACCTGCAGGAGTGCTGGGGGACGGATGCTGCAAGCAGCGCCTCCGTGCCACGAGCGCTCTGGTTCCTCCAGCTCTGCCTGGAGCCGCTGCACAGCATCCCTGGAGGGGACACGACCTGCCCCACTCCAGACCTGTGCGAGGTTACGGGGTGGGACCCCTCCTGCCATTGCCCAGGCAGTGCTCAGCAGAGGCAGGAGCTGGCCCGCAGGCAGCACACACCCCAAGCCCAGTACCCCAGACCAGGCCAGCTCCCAAGATGAAGCTTCCCGGGGCTGTCAGAGGACGCTGCAGAGCAGCCTCTCTGAGGGGGAGCAGCACCTCGCAGGAAGCCCACGCACGGCCTTGGCTGTGCTCAGGGTGGGAGTGTCTGCAGCGCAGTCAGCCGACGCGTTCGGGTCCCCAGAGCACAGGCAGGTTTCAGCGTTGTGCCTGAAGCACCCTTCTCCAGCACTGCAGCTGGAGGGCAGGGCCACGCTTCGCCCTGCCCCTCGCTGAAGTGCCTGCCTGCAGCCACACATTCCCAGGGCAGCTGACACGGGACAGCGCGTCCTGACAGGGCGCAAAGTCCAGGCTCAAGCTAGAACAAACTTCCTACGAGCAGCGGGTGACCCACGCCCCGCAGCCCACACTGCCAACACACGTCCTGGAGCCTCTCCAGGCGTGACGCGGGTACCAAGAGGTAAACGATGGGAGGGAAATTCAGGTCTGTGGCAGAGAGAGCCCAAGGTGCCGCGGGGCAGAGGGAAGCGCACACCGCCAGTCCCACGGCACCGCCTGCCGGCAGCCACGACCTGGCACAGCCGGACACCCATCACCAGCAAGATGCCCCCCTGCAGCTCCAGGACTGAGCTGTGCTGAACAGATCCCCTCAGCCAATGCACACTGGGACACGGCTGGGCAGACTGACCAGCGAGCACGGTAACGCTGCCAGGGATGTTTGAGGAAACGCCCCCAGAAGCCACTTATTTCAGTAAAAAGCCCTGCACCCTTCTTCCTCCTGCAGTGCATGAACGGGAGCAGGTATTTTGTGAAGGCTCTCACAGCTGCTGGGTCCCATTCAGGCAACGAGGAGTCCTGACACACAGCATGAAATGCTCCTGCGGCCTCTGGAGATCTGGCCCTGATACAGAAGCATCTTGTAAGCTAGGAGATGACCTTATTACAGCGTCCAGCCTCAGCCTGAACACGAATAAAACTACTTGGCTATGCTACATGTAAGATGATTTTTCAGTCTCCGCCTCTGCACAATGATTGCCCTGGAAACTCCTTCTCCCCAGGACGCCAAGCCCGAATTTGCCATGACTGCACTCAGCGAGATGCTCATCTGCTGCCACAGGGCAGTCTTCCAGGAGGGCACACAGAGACAGAAGGCTGAAGCGCAGGAGAGCCCCCAGTGTTGAACAACAGGGAAATGATGTTGGCCGGCAGCAGGCTGGCAAGCCGAGACCAACAGGCTGTCTCCAAGGGAACTATACTGGGAAAGGCAGAATGGGAAAAGGGAGGCTGGAGGGAAAAGCTGCCTTGCAGCTCCCTGGAGCATCCCCAGGCACCAGGTCTGGGGAGCCAAGACTCTACGAAACGTGGTGCTGGTGGAGCACCGGCGCTCCAAGGGCTGGTGCTGTGGTACCGCAGCCCCAAAGCCAGACCAAATGTGAGCCATCGGATTTGCCAAGGCACAGGAACCTCACGCACGGAGGTGCGAGCAGCTTGGAGGGCAGATTGGCTGGTGAGCACACAACGCACCCGAGGCCCAGGCAAGCCCCAGCGGGCAGGGAGCAGTGCCACTGGAGCAGGGCAAAGCGCAGGGGTCCCAAGTAAGCACAGACAACCCTGAGCCGTTAAGGATTCCATGTCACACCAGAGTGATGCAGAAGCAATAGCGCGCTGCCAAGCGATCCCTTGCAAGCACCAATACAAGCTGCACAGCTACCATCGAATACGGGAACTTTTAACCAGAATTCCTCAAGCGAATAACAGTTCTTACTAACAGCACCGCTTCAGCTCTACTTGCTTTCTTGTGGGCTGCAGCAGGATTTGAGGGGGTGGCTGACAGGCCAAGTCAACACCCCTCCTAAGTGTGGTATTTTTCATTTTACCATCTGGAAGAGGCAAAGTCCGCCTTCCCTGCCAATCACCCGAGCAGCTCGGGAAGCCCGGCGCAGTCAGGGTAACTTGAGATCAGCGGTGCTGCTGCGCTCCAACCGCCGCGTGCAGGGGCCAATCCCTTCCTCCCCAGGGCAGCTGAACAAACTCCTAAGTCTAAGCAGATTAAGGTTATTAGATGCTTGCGGCATAAAGGCAGAACAGCCCCAGAAACAGCCCATTCCCAGCACGGCCAAAGGCAGGCAGCTTCAGGAAGGAAGACACAGCAACAGCTACCGATGGAGGGACTCCAGGCACACCCAGGGCACTGTTCCACCTGAACATGGACTGCCCGGTGCCTGGCACCTGCGCGCTGCTAACAGGCTGGCCAGGCCCATGTCTGTCTGAGAGCAGCACGCAGCACGGTAATGCTGTCAGCTCTTGCAAAAGAGCAAGTAAAAGATCCGCGCCAAAGCCTGTAAGCAGGAAGGCTGGAGACAAAGACCTGCATTATTCTCTTCCTGCAGAACCCCAGCATAAAGGAAAACTGTTCATTTGCAGGCAAACATTCTGCCTCTGGAGGTGCTGTTCCCTCAGGATCTCACTGTGACCTTCACCTACCATTGAGAGCACAGAGAGCGGATGAGCTGGAGCAATCGGCTCAGGATACGATGAGCATGGGAGGAAGAAGATGCTGGAGGGACAGGGCCAAACCTGCTCCATGGTTCCCTTAGCTGGGCCTGAACTCAGAACTACTCAAGTCCACAGCCCAGGGACAAGGTACTTGGGCTTCAGACACCGACAGGAACACATGCAGGAGCTGGTAGCTTCTGCAACAGCAGTAACGTGGTCCCACACTGTTCTGCTCTGGATGCTACAATAATGCTACTGTCACCTAGAAAAAACAAGGGAATCTGTGGGGAATGAGAAGGTGAAGTGAGTGGCAAAGTCATGGAGGCAGCACCTGGACCCCCCCTTCCATAAGCTGGCTATAAAAGCAAGGGCCTTGAGAGACAGCAATGGCAGCTCGCCCCACACAGGCTACCAGGGCTGCACTGCAGGCAGGAAAGTGCTAGCCAGCCTCCTCTCACAGAAGTGTAAAGGTTGGAAAAGACCTCCAAGATCATCCGGTCCAACCGTCCTCTTGTCACAAGAAAAACCCGCCTGTGGTCTGGAAGTCACACCAGGGCAGACAGTCTGCCACCAGACGCGTCTGTAAGCTGGAAGCAGCTCTGTTCAGCAGTTCTGCTCCAAGAAAACACCTGCATCTGGAGGCCTAATGGCAGGGGATAGGAAGACTCCCACCAGGCTTTGTGGTGTGATCTTAAAGAACACTCCTGCCAGGAAGAACACAAATGAAATCCCCAGAGGAGGCTGGGACTTACCTGATGATGGTGTGCATGCCCCGCACCTGCGGCGTGTTCTCCAGGACGCTTAACGTCTTTGGCAGGGGCTGCCCTTGGTGGGCAGAGGCCAGAGTTGCCCTGCAACAAGAAAGCTGCGATCAGAGCTGCACAAATCATGCACACAGACCTGCCTTGAAGGAAAGCTCCTCCCAGACACCCAGCCACACTGGCGGGACACCAGAAAGGGCTCTTGGTCTTCATGCCCAGATCCCACGCAGAGCCCCATGTCTAGTGCCAGATACACAATCCCAAACCAGTACCACTGCATAAAAATAAGGGAAAAGCCTCCCCCAGCCACAAAGCCAGCTGCCAGCCTGCTCCTGTACAAGCAAGCTTCTGTCAGCACCCAGGCAGCAGGAGAAGCATCTCTGCAAAGGCAAGACCTTGCCAGGTTCCCTAGGACAGGGCTGTCACATCAAGGAAGTGAGAGAACTGTCCTGCTGTGGCTGCCTACATCACATCGTAGAGACTGGCCAGGGCACCGGTCCCATAGAATGGGGCAGCCTCTGATATTCAGGGCAAGAGCTGTGCTCCAGAGAGGGACCGGAGCAGTGCAGGGGGGCAGTCACACAAACCAAGCGTAGCTGCCATGGGACAGGCTGTGTAAGAGCCTGCAGCCAGAGCAAGCCTGCTCCAAACAAGCTGCATGCACGGCAGCCACCCCTGAGACTGAGGAAGAGCAGCTACACTCAGACATCCCGGCAGAACCTCAGCCAGCGACAGAGAAGAGTCAGCACACGGAGAAGAGCAGGCGAGGGCAGCCGTTCACCCCCAGCCCAGGAACCAGCTGCTCCCAGCCGGCAGGGTCCCCAACGTACCTGACAGTGATCTCACGCTGGATGGCACAGCAGAGTCGTTCAGCACAGCAAAAAGGGAAAGAAAGGATGTCCAGTCACTGCGCCAGCCGGGAACAGCCCCCCCAACAGCAGCCCCAGCCCAGCTCCCACCCCTCCTTCTGGGGCTGGGTGGAGACCCCCACTGGGCACACGCGGGAGACAAGGCTGGAATGTCAGGTGATGCCAGGGACAAGAGAGGTGGGGATGGGTGAAATCAAGAAGAGCTAGCTGGAACCAGGGGTACGGCAGGAGAATGAGGCCAGAGCGTGAGTGCTGCGCCCGTCCCATCTCCACGTCCCAGCCCCTGCACTGCAGCTCAGTCTGCCCTGAGCTGTGTAAAGAGGTGACTGAGGCCCACAGAGCACAGGGCTGTGGCAGCCTCACCCTCCCTCCCATACGCAGTCTCTCTTCCTCCCCCAAGCTACCAGCACTCAATCAGTCTCCCCCTCACCTTCTCCAGCTGGCTGTGCACGTGCTGCACAATGAGGTCCAGGGCCACAAAGTTCTCCCCACCTGGCAGGAGAACGAAGACGGGTCAGGACACCAACCCAGCACTGCAGCCAGCTCTAGTCAACGTGGCGCATCTCACCCCTGGGCACCACGATGTCTGCAACCTGCACGGTAGGCTCGATGTACTGCTCGAAGGCCGGCTTCACAAACTTGTTGTATTGCTTGATGACACCCACAATGTCGCGCCCGCGTTCCATGATGTCGCGCTGCAGGCGCCGCACCAGCCGGATGTCAGAGTCCGTGTCCACAAACACCTTCATGTCCAGGAGCTGGAAAACTGGGAGGAGTGAACACCCCCTCGGCACCCCCCCCGTGCTCCCCCTTGCACAGCCTGGCCAGCTCTGGCCCCCCACGCAGGAACAGCACCCAGTGCTGCCTCCCCAAAGCCGCCAGCACAGAGGTTCTGTGCCAGCAAGCAGTGTGCGACCCCTCCCTCGAGAGCCCCCCGGAGCCCAGGACCATGCCCACCACCCGTGCAGCGTCCCGTGCATGCCTGCCCCTGTGCTGCGCTCTGCAACGGGTGGCCAGCCGCATCAGGCAGCAATACCTTCAGCAGCTCCTTGTTTGCAAAAGCCAGTATGCCTTCGAAGACGATGACGTTTGCCCCATACACGGTTTTCTGGGAAGAGACAAGCGTTATAGTCATCCTGCCCCCCTCACACATCGCCCCAGCCAATGCTCAGCGTATCAATGCAGACCCACACTGGGTGCTCACTGCCTGAGAGCAGGAGTGCCCACAGCTGTCCTAGATCCCCCCAACCCCTAAGGACCATTATCATCACCCCTAGCCCTTGCTGCAGAAACCCCAACCTCTGCCTCATCCCTCTCCTAGCTCCTGTCCTGCCCACACTCACACTGTGGGCTCTCCCCACGATGCCCCCCAGTCCCACGCCCACCCCAGCATCTCCACACTCCCCCTCAACCCCATCCCCACCCCACGGAGGGACACCCCATCTGTGCCCACTGTCCCCAGCCGATCCCTAGCCGTGCCCCCCAGCTGCCCCGTCCCCCCATGGCCATGCCCGTGGCACCCACCCACTCTCGGCGCCGGCTGTGCGTGGTGAAGTCGTACACCGGCACCTTCACGCTCTTGCCCTTCTTGAGCTTGCGGAGGACGCTGACGAGCAGCTCAAAGTCAAAGGCATCGGGGTGGTCGAAGTTGTAGTCACTGCGGGCTGCCAGCGCCTGCTGCCCCTCGTCCAGCACCTGGGGGCACCGGCACCGCTCAGCACCGTGCCATGCCGTGCCGTGCCATGCCGTGCCATGCCGTGCCGTGCTCACCTTGTAGAAGGAGTCCATGGAGAGCAGCACCACCCAGGGCACGTCCAGCGCCTCGATGATCCGCGTCGCCACCGTCGTCTTGCCCGAGGCGCTGCCGCCGCACAGCCCTGGGGGCGAGCGGGCGCCGTGAGCACGGCCCCGGCCCCCACCCCCCGCCGCCCGCCCGGCCCCGCCGCTCACCGATGACGAAGGCCTCGTCCACGGGCGCGCCGGTCTCGCTGTACCAGGGCGGCCGCCCGGCCGTGTAGATGGTCCGCTTGCTGGTGCGCAGCAGCGGCGGCTCCGGCTTGCACTGGCTGGCGGTCCGGCGGCGCGGCGGGGGCGCCGACAGCGGCAGGCGGCTGAGCAGCGAGCCCAGCGGGACGGCGCCGGCGCCGGGGCCGCGCTCGGGGCCCGCCG
>NC_048895.1:118161416-118175702 GCF_011077185.1 Oxyura jamaicensis | reverse complement strand
GGGGCGGGGCGGGGGGCGGGGCCTGCCGCCGGCTCCATTCTGCCCGGCCGCGCTCTGCGGGCGGGGCCTCGGTAGGGGGCGGGGCCTCGGCCGTCCCGGCGCGGTGCCCGCGGTGCTGCCCGCGCCCCGGCATGGAGCCCCCGTCCCCGTCCGGCAGCGAGAGCGCCCGCCTGGTCAGCCCGCGCGGCGGCCGCGCCGACGGCAGCCTGCGCCTCAAGAGGTACCGCCGGCACCCCGGCATGGCCAGCCCCACCACCTCGGCACCGGCACCTCCATCACCCCCACCATCCCATCACCCCCGGCACCGGCACCCCCATCACCGGCACCCCCATCACCGACACCCCCATCACCGGCACCCCCGCCGCTGCCGACGCCTGCGGCACCCCCGCTACCCCAGCCCGCAACGCCGCCGGCACCGGCACGACCTGAGCCCCCGGCACCACCACGGCACCCCCTCCGCCCCCTGCTAGCGCCACGTCCCAGTGCCCCCGGCACCCCCGGCTCCACCAGCTCCATCGCCCCCCGCATCCCTCCCGCATCGCCCTCTGCATCTGCAACTCTCGATCTTCTGTCACCCGCTCCCCCACCACCCCGGGCATCTCCGTCATCCCCTGCATCTCCATCACCCCCGGCCCCCCGAGCCCCCGGCTTCCTCGGCACCCGTAGCCCCAACCCCGGCACCCCACGACGTTGCCACCCCCACGCCCCCGGAATCCACAAGCTCCCGGCCCGTCCGGCGCCCCCCGCCCCCGCGCCCTCATCCATCTGGCTCTGTCACCGGCACCTCCGCAGCCCCCGAGCCAGCCCCCATCCAGCACTGGCATCGCCACCCAGCCCGCGGCGGCATCCTCAGCCCCTCAGACCTGCACGCGTTCTCTCCCCGGTACCATCACCTCCTTCCAACCGGCACCGTCACCCCCCACCTGTGCGACATCCCCGCGGGTGTCCAGCTGACACCGGCGCCCGGCTGCCACCCCCCGCACTGGTGCTCGTCCGTCCATCGTCTCCCATAACTGCACCCGCACGCCGTCCTCCCCCTGCCCTCACTGCTGCCCCGCGCATCAGCACCCTGAGCCCTGGCCCCGGCACCCCGTGCACCCCCCGCCTCACACCGACACCCGCCCGGTCCCTGCTCCCCCGCAACACGTCCCGTCCGCCACGTCCCTGCACCGGCACCCCAGCAGCGACACCTCGAGTCCCGCGGCCCCGGCCTGGAACCGCCGTCCCCCGCCCCCGCCGCCGCCCCCGTCCAGCCTTCCCCCGGCCCGACGCGGGCAGCCCCGGCCGTGCGGGGTCGGGGGGGGGGCGGACCGGCCCCCGGGCACCACCCGGCCCTGCCGGCAGCCCCGCGCCGCCCTCCGCCGGCGGCCCCGTCGCTGCTCGGCTCTGCCGAGGCGCTCGAGTGCCCCGTGCCCTCCCGGAGCCCCCGTCCTTCGTCCCGGTTCCTCGGCGCGTTCGTGCACGAAGCCCCGGGGCGAGGGCGCAGCCCTCGGGGTCCGCCTCCGCCGGCTTCGCTACCGGTTGCGGCGGGGCCGGCCCCGAGACCGGGCACCGGAGGGACGCGCGCTCCGCAGGAGACGGGGGCGCCGGGAGCCCCCTCCCGGGCACGGCTCTGACCCCCTTCCCCCAGGCTGTTCGCAGGCTCCCGGGACGCCCCGGCACCGCTGCGCCACGGGGAGGGCGGGCAGGACGCGGTCCTGGAGCCGGGGGGGGGCCCGCAGTGCCCCTGCAGCCCGCCCCCCCCCGGCCCCGGCCCGGAGAGGCTCCAGGCCCGGCGGCAGCTGAGCGTCGCCTGCACCGTGTGCTGCATCTTCATGGTTGGAGAGGTGATAGGTAACGGCGGGACGGGGACGGGATGGGGCCGGGACACCCCACCAGGCCTCGGCCGCCAGCTGTGCCGTCCCGCAGGCGGGTACCTGGCGCACAGCCTGGCTATCATGACGGATGCAGCCCACCTGCTGACGGACGTGGGCAGCATGTCCGTGAGCCTCTTCTCGCTCTGGGTCTCCACCCGCCCGCCCACCAAGACCATGAGTTTTGGCTGGCACCGCTCAGGTGAGGTGGGGGGCTCAGCACTGGGGGAGCCCCATGGCTGGGGCAGCCACTGACGGCCCCCACCCCACAGAGACACTGGGTGCGCTGGCCTCCGTCCTCTCCATCTGGGTTGTCACTGGGGCTCTTGTCTACCTGGCGGCTGCACGCATCATCAGCAACGACTACGAGATTGAGGCACGAGCCATGCTGGCCACGTCAGCCAGTGCCGTGGGCGTCAACCTGGTGTACGTCCCACGCACCCTCATCCCTACATCCTCTGGCCTCACACAGCCCTGGCCTGAGCCCTGGCCTCCCCTCCTGGACCCCTGCCCCATGTGTGCACCTGGTGTCCCAAGACCCCAGCCTCAGCCCCTTTGTCCCAAGCTTTCCTATCCCCAGTGCTGCCCCAAGGCTTGTCCCTTTGTCCCAAGCCTTCCTCTTCCCAGTGCTGCCTCCTCCTATTCCCTGACCCCCCTCCTCACTCCCAGCCCCACATACATCCCTGCCCCTCCCAGCAGCATTTTCCCCATTTCCCCTCAGCCCTGCCCTTGTGCCCCAGTCCCAAATCTCCCAAATCCCCATCCTGCCCTGACCCCACACCTGCCCTGAACCCCTGCACGGTGGCTGTGCTGTCCTTGCTGAGCCCTGGATGTGTTCTCTCCCCCACCCCCGGTAGGGTTAGCGGGGCCCCTCGCTCCCTGCCCGGCCCTGAGCCCGCTCTGCTCTCTGCAGCATGGCCTACATCCTGCACCAGGCCCCCGCCATCCACGGCCACAGCGCAGGGGGCTACGAGCAGCTGGAGAGCGCGGGGGGCTGCCTGCCCAGCCATGCCCCCCTGCCTGGCAGCACCAGCGTCCGTGCGGCCTTTGTCCACGTGGTGGGTGACCTGCTGCAGAGCATTGGTGTCCTGGTGGCCGCCACCATCATCTACTTCAAGGTGCGTGGTCCCCACGGGGGCTGGGCTCCTGTCCACCAAGGTCTGGGGGGCACTGGGCCCCTGGGGGTCCCAGCCTAGCTCGCTGGCGCTTCCTGGCCTCACGCAGCCCCTGCTCTTTGCAGCCCCAGTGCAAGATCGCAGACCCCATCAGTACGCTCTTCTTCTCGGTCTTCGTCCTTGGCTCCACCCTCACTATCCTCAGGGATGTCTTCAGAGTCCTCATGGAAGGTGAGGGGGGGACAGGTAGGGGGTGCAGGGGCTCCTTGGGGGACACAGAGCAGCCCACCCCACAGCAACCTCAGCTCCCTACCCAGCCCACCCCACACATTCTTGGCCCCGCCGAGCCCCCCAGACAGTCCTCTGTCCCATGGGGAGCAGCTGCCTCACCCCAGAGGCACTGTGTCACAGCCTGGTCCCAGACTCGGGGTGTCCTCAGCCCCAGCTACCCCCCAGGAGCCCTGACCCCAGCTGGGGAATAGGGCTGGGGCCGCCCCCCCATGCCTGGCATCGCTGGCAGGGGCGCCGCGGGGCATCCAGTTCGACGCAGTGAAGGAGGTGCTGCTGGCAGTGAGCGGGGTGAAGGGCACCCACGACCTGCACGTCTGGGCGCTGACACTGAGCCACCCCGTGGTGTCGGTGCACGTGGCCGTGGGTGAGTGCCCTGTGCTGGCTTGCGCAGCCCCGAGGGCAGGGCTGGGGGCTGCGGGGCTGATTGTGGTTCCCTGCCGCCTCCAGATGCCAGCGCCAACCCTGAGACGGTGCTGCGGGAAGCCACCAGCCAGCTGCAGAGCAAATTCGGCTTCGTGTCATGTACAGTGCAGGTGGAGCACTACCAGGAGGAGGCGTTGGGCTGCCCGCACCGCCGGGACCCTGGGGCCTGAGCCCTTCACCTACTGTGGGACTGGGGCACCGCAGGGCGGGTGCAGTGCCTGGAGTCCTGCCTGTGTGCCGCACCGGCTCCACTGCTGCAGACCCCAGCGGCCCCAGCCCTGCTCAGAGCGGGGCACAGCACCCAGTTCTTGCAGCAGTGCTGTGGTGCATGCCCCCAGGAGCCTCCAGTGCTGCTCTGCCATGCTAGGGGCCAAGCCTGCCACAGCCCTGGGCAGGGTGACCATGTGCCAGGCAGGAGCGCTGCCCCAGCCCCAGCCCCCATGGGCCTGTGCTTGCTGCCATGTTGGGTGCTCCGTCTGTCCCCTCCCTCCCCGCTGCATCCACCCAGGAGCAGGGGACAGGGTAGCAAGGGGATGGAGCTCGCCCCTGAGCTCTGGGTGCCCTGGTTTTGCTCCCAGCTGCAAGGCCCAGGCTGGGGCTGGGTGCTGCCATGCCTTGGCCTGACCCATTCCCACCTTTGTGAGTCTGTCTGTTGCACCTGTGGCGTGTCTGTGTCTCATTGTGCAAGGACTCCAGCCGGTGGCTGCAGAGCTCGTGGCCACCAATAAATGTGTCAGAGAGCAGCCGAGGCATCCGCATGGAGGGGAGGGGGAAGGGCCCTGACAGCGCTGCGCCCCAGGCCTCCCCCCACGCTAGCACCACCAGCACCCTGTACAAAACAAACCACATTTACTGCACCGCTGAGAACACAGGCTCAATGTGAGCGATTCCAGAGCTCCCGGCGCTGCTGCAAGCCACATCTGCCCCACGCAGGGCAAGGCTGCCCCGGCCCCCCCACCAAGACCCGCACTGTGGGGTCTGCCAGCAACGGGAGGGGGCAGGCGAGCACAAGCACAACCCCACATGTCTCCGTAGCTCTTCCCCTGCATCAGACCCTGAGACCCACCGCTCAAGCCATAGACATGACCCCAGTCCCACTGCCCTCCCCGCACCAGCTCAAACTAAAGAGCGCAGAAAGGACCCTTCTGGGCCCAGAGCATGAGGACAAGTGTCCTGAGCATCCCAGGTGACAGCCAGGAGCAACCATCCCTCCCCAGGGCAGGCCCCGGGTAAGAAGCACCAAGAGGGGCACACAGCCCCTGGCACCCAGCAGCGCAGACACCCGAGCTGCTGCTGCGGGCGAATGCAGGTGGCGGCGGTGAGGGGCCCCCCGCTACTCGGCTGGCAGCGGGGAGGGTGTGGCGGGGCCGGGGCTGCACGGCTCGGCCCCGTACAGCGAGCTGAAGCGGGCACGGCACTGCGGCAGCAGATGCTGGTCTGTGCCAGATGCCAGCCCTGCCATGCAGTGCGCCCGCACGATGCCAGCCTGCCCGCCTGACACCAGCCAGCCGTGTGAGTCCAGGTTGGGGCTGAAGCGCACCTGTGGGAGGAGAAGGAGGTCAGGAGGGATGGGGCCGAGGCACCAGGAGCCCAGCCCCCAGGGGCAGCACGTGGCACCCTCCGCTCTCCCCAGACTGCGAGGGGTGCCGATGGCTCAGAGCAGACACCTCACCTTGTGCAGGGACTCCAGCTGCAGGCGGTCGAGGCTCAGCTCTGCCTTCACCTCTTGTGCATGCATCCTGCGCATGGGCTCCCGGCTCGAGAAGTTCTTGAAGCTGCGCTGTGAGAGGGCAGCACGGTGATGGGCAGCACACCGCAAGGAGTGCTGCGCACACAGGAGCGGCAGGCAGAGCCTGGCCAGGGGACTTCAGTCTCCTGCAAAGGGCAGAACTGCCACGGGGCAGCACAAGCCATCCCCCCGGGGAGTGACTGGAGCAGGGAGCACCCCTCAGCCATGCCCTGCTCCAGGGCTGGCAGCTTGGATGCTCCCCATTCCTGGGGAAGCCTTTTCCTGAGACCCCTTACAAAGGGCTCCAAAGACAGCCTGGCATGGCAAGCACGGGCCCAGGCAGGCTGCAAGCCCCAGCCTCCTTCCCACTGCTGCGTGACCCAAGTCGCTGCCTTGTACCCAGCACACCCAGAGCTTCATCCTGCCCTGGGCTCGTGTTCTCAGCCCTGCTCAGGACCAGGCACAGAGGAGCTGCACAGCCATGCAGACCCTGCTGTGAGGCCCGGGCTCCCTGGGCACAGAGCAGAGCAGCCCCTTGTTCTCTGGCAGAGCTGTTGAAGTCAGGCTGTGCTGGGTGAAGGGCTGCCGTGTGGTCTGTGCCCCTTCCCCATGCACTGCCGTGCCCATGCGCCCAGCCACAGCCCAGCTGGCTGGGCTCTCCCCCTGCCCCCACACCCCGAGGCCACCACCAGTCCTGCTCCTGGTCGGGAGCGCTCCCTCCTCTGCCCTCGTACCAGGTCCGTGTCCCGAAACCGAATGTAGGCCTTCGCCACCATCTCGCTGTAGAGCCTGGTCTTTGGCAGTGCCTGCTCGCCATTCTCTGGTCCTGTGGGGCCGCAGGGCAGCAGATCAGCTTTGTAGACTGGCTGTGGGGGAGATGCAGCTGAGGGCAGGACAGCGGGTCTGTCCGTGCCCTCCACAGGCGCCCCTTGGGTGGCTGCAGTACCAGGGACAGTGCCGGGGCTGCAGGGACCTTGTCACAAGGGCAGGGGACAGAGGGGCCAGGCCTTCCCCGCGTGCAAGCCCATCCC
This sequence comes from Oxyura jamaicensis, assembly GCF_011077185.1. Classification (NCBI taxonomy): domain Eukaryota; kingdom Metazoa; phylum Chordata; class Aves; order Anseriformes; family Anatidae; genus Oxyura; species Oxyura jamaicensis. The sequence goes on along the minus strand of NC_048895.1, from coordinate 118,169,260 downwards.
CGAATGTCCCGGTGCCTGTACCCAGATGTAGGACACCCGGCAACGGGCAGCAGCACTCTTGCAGCAGCCCAGCAGCACACCGCCACCCAGCCCAGCTCGGTGCGCACACGCAGGCACCGCACGGACAATGTAACGGCCGCTTACAAATCTGCGGTCCGACGAGCGCTTGACGTTGAGGGGATTGATGGCCAGGTCAGGCAGCACCGCAGCTACCAGCTCGCCGGTGATGTCTCCGGCAGCCACCGTGTTCAGCCAGTCCGAGCCAGATATGCTCTGCAGGAAGAGAGGGGCTAGGGCCCAGCGTCCCAGCACGCTGCCCGCAGCACCAGGCAGCACCGCGCGTGCCAGCCCCAGCCTCTGCCCTGCTCCCTCTGGTGAGGACCAGGCTCAGAAATGTCACCGCTGGGACACTTCTGGCTGTCATGGTCCCTCACCCGAGGGGCAGTGGGTGGCTGCAGGGGCTGGCAGCCCCAGGCTGCGGGGCACAGCCAGCACAGGGTCTGAGGCAGGCACCTGACCCTCAGACAGCTCTGCGTGACGAGCTGCAGGTGCCTCTTACCCACACAGTCCCCTTGCGAGGGGCCACAAAATAAGCCTTGAAGCCCAGGTACCCGGCGTCAATGTAGTGGATCCCACAGAGACCGTAACTGCAACAGAAAGGAATGGATGAGGGAACAGCTCTGCGCTGCCACCCCGAAGGAGCAGGAGCCCAGCAGCACAGGTGCACCCCCGGGGCAGGGAGCCCTGTGGGGAGGGGGGAGCTGTCCTCACTCACACCACTGCTCAGGGCAGCTCCCAGCAGTAAGAACCCAGCCCTACCCCAGGGTCCCTTTTGTGAACAAACTTGTCAGTCTGGGGCTGCCTGGGCCAAAGGGGGACGTGGGAGCTGCCCTGCCCTGCCCAGCCCAGCCCAAGGATGTTGTCCTCCCCCTTGCCAGCCCGGCTTGTGCCCAGAGATGGATCCGCTCAGCACCGCCACAGCTGCGATGCGATGCAACGTGAGCAGAGCTCGCCCTCACATTCCCAGGGAGGGAGGGACAGAGGGGACCTCGCACTGGGGACAGAGGTGAGAGCAGATCCCAGCTGCAGAGCAGGCACCATGATGGGCCCAGCACTCACGAGGCATAGCAGTTGTCCTGGGCCACGGTAACCCCATTGTAGGGCAGCAACCAGGCCACCTCGGTGCTGAGGAACCGCTTGATGCTGTTGATGGGCTCGTAGAGCCGCCGCAGGTCCCAGAACTTGATCTTCCGATCATTCCCTGCCGTGACCAGGAAGTTGCTGAGAACCAGGAGAAAGGCAGCACTGAGACCCCAGAGCAGAGCTGTGCCTTGTCCCCGCTCCTGCAGTGCAGCGCAGCCCCCACGGGAGCAGTGCAGCCACCCCTCACCCCAGAAGCCCCAATCCAGCCTCAGTGCCTTGGAGGACCAAGTGCCACTAGCACCGAGTCTGCTGGAACCCATCTTGGCACAGCAGTCTTGTTGGCAGGAGAGAGCCTGCCCTGTCAGGAAGCTCCCAGCACCAGCTTCCCAGCTCTCACCTGTTGGCTTTGCACCACTCGATGCTCCGCACAGCATGGTCGTGGGCTAGGAAGCTCTGGAAGGGGTAGAGCTTGAGGGAGCCGTCGGGCTGGCACACACGCTGCAGCAGGGACTTGGTGAGCAGGTTCCAGATGGCCACAGTGCCTGCAGGGTGCACGCAGGACTGCTGCCCCACATCTGCCCCAGCACAGGGGAGCGACTGGGCACAGGGCAGAGGATGCACAGCACCACAGTGGGAGAGCAGGAGCACGAAGCTTGCTGCATGACTGCCTGCTGCAGGGCAAGAGCTGCACCCTGAAGGCTCTGCCGTGGGACACAGCCTACCCTGCGCAAGAGGGGAACTCACCATCATAAAAACCAGCTGCAAGGTGATGGTGGGGCTTGGATGGCATCCAGGAGAGGCTGAAGCACTGGCCACTTTCTGATGGGCTCCCCGCCTGGATAGAGCCCACCTGGAGCGTGGTGGTACACTGCACCTGGAGGCAAAATAACAAGCATAAGCTGCAGTCCTGTGCTGTCACCACCTGTCCCAAGAGCCAGGGCCACACAGGTTTGGGAGCACAGCTCTAACTCCACTGCCCCAAACACGTGGGGGCCAGCGAGCTCCGCAGGCTTCCTGATGCCCTCCCCAGCTCCCCAGCAGCCCCAGGCAGGAGGCTCGCTGGGTGTCAGCCCCAACAGGGGAGCACAGCAGCAGCGGACACTGACCTTGCAGATAACGTGCTTGGGGAGGGACCCATCTAGAAGAGAGCAGAGGAAGGTCAGGACAGCCACCGGCTGGGAGCTCCCTGTGGCAGGAGCTGCTCGCAGCCTCAAGTCTGGCCTGGTGCTCCCAGGTCCCTGGCCGGGGCTCCTGTCCCTGTCCTGCCCGCTCCCACACCCAGATGATGTGCGTGCACAACAAGATGCCCGCAGGACCCCTGGAGCCAGTTCTGCCTGCAGGAGCACCCCTGACAGTGACACAAGTGCTGGGCAAGGAGTCCCACCTCCAGAGGGGGGCTGCCCTCTGCACGCAGCAGAGAACCAGGCACGTCTGCATCTCAGAGCGAGGCAGCCACAGGCGGAGGTGGTGCCGTGCAGACACAGGAGAGCCATGCATCTTCTCTGGCACTACAAGCACAGCCAGGTCACAGAGCAGAGAGGAGCCCCGGGCTGTGTGTGCAGTGGAAGCACTGGGGCAGGCACGTGGGGGGCCCAGCAGAGCCGTGCTGAGCTGGGAGCTCTGGCAGGGCCACGGCACACTGCAGCCTGGCAGCGATCCCGCAGCTGCACATCCACACTAGCACCCCGACGTGACCACGCGGCGCAAGGACAGTACGTGCTGCCGCAGCCTGGCTGATGCGACACGACAGGACCCAGCTGGTCCACGGGAGCTTTGCAGGCTGGGGAAGGATCCGCGCCTGCTGCGAGCTCCCCACGCAGGGGCTGCGGCAGCCAGCGCAAACCGTCCGGAACCAGCGGCCTGGGAGGGGGCTGGGAGAGGCAGCACCAGCAAATGGCGCAGCCCGGCGCAGGCGGCGGCACGGCATGCTGGTGGGGGCTGGCAGACACGCTCCGGTGCAGGGAACCCATTTCCCATTGTCAGCAGCGAACGTATGGGCTGTCAGCCACGGCTGAGCGACCACGAGCAGCACGCACAGGTCATCAATCTCGCTCAGCACCCAGCAGATGAGACTATTACAAGCACCATTAGCCAGTGCCAGACGGGAGCTCAGAGCCCCGGACCCCTGCCATGACAAACGGCCGGGCGGGAACGCGCAGCTCTGCCACAACGGGATGTGTTCTCCCCCCACCCCCAGGGTCCCCACAGCAGGCAGGAAGGCTCCGAACACACGGGTGCAGCCCTGCCCTGCAGGGATGCCGCTGAGTGGCCCCAGAGCCCGCAGTCGGCAGCACCCGGGTGTCCTCCGACCCCCGGACAATGGCAGCCACCCTCTCCCCACCCGCCAGGCCCCGCGCAGGGCTGGCAGCCGCAGTGCTGCCCCGTCCCAGCACCGCTCAGCACCCCGCCTGCACGGCCGTGCCCCACGGCATCACCGCCAGCTCGCCCCTCAGCGCGGCACAGCCACCCTGTACCGGGGGAGGACAGGCCCCAGGCTCGCGCGCTGCCCCCCCAGCACACGGCGACGAGGGGCAGGTGCCACAGCTCTTCCTACCTTTTACCTGGGTTCTCTTGCAGCTCTGCAGGGCGCCGGGGTGCGGGAGGGCGTACAGCACCACACTGCCGTCCGAGAAGGCCACAGCCAGGAGGCCCAGCCGGCTCATCTGAGGGTGCTGCAGAAACACGTGCGGGCCCTCAGCCTCCTGTTCGCTGTATTCCAAGGGGCGAGGGCCCCCTGCACTATCCTGCCTGGCGAAGGCAAGGCTTTGGCAGGGACGAGGAATTCAGAGTCGCCAGGGCAAAACCAAAGGCAGCCTGTGGGCTGGCACAGCCTCTCCCACCGTGCACCCACCTTCCGGGAGGTGCTGGGCGGCTCCCAGGCACCGCTGGGGCAGAACTTCATGTCCCAGACGCAGCCGTGGTCGGTAGCAACAGCGTAGGCCAGCCCAGCTTTGTCGGCAGAGCTGCAGGCATGGGTTGAATGGTGAAAAACACTGGAGCTGGTGCCCAGCAGCTCCAGCACACAGCAGAAGCAAAGCTGGCTGCCAGCACCACTCTGTGAGGCTCAGGCTCTGGGAGAGGACGAACTGCCAGGCAGCAGCAGGTTGCCACCGCCCCACCACCAGGCTACGAGGGGCCCACGCCTGCCCCGCTTCCCTGCCAGGGCCATCCCGCGGGCCGGACTCACCCCTCCTGCTGCAGCGTGCCCAGGCTCCAGAGCTGCAGCAGTGCCAGGCCCCTGTGAAGCCCCGCCACGCTGTGCGTCTCATCCATGCTCCTGTGGCAGTACAGACACACGTACTGGGCGGCCGCTGAGCCCTCCGGGGTTGGGCACCACTCCATCGCCCACACGGGGCCGCCCACAAAGAACGACACGTCCAGGCGCTCCTCGTGGGGCTGCAGGGAGTTGAACCTGCCGGCAGGAAGGCAGGTCAGGGTGCTGGGCAGGAGCATAACCACCACGGGACAAGGCACGGCAGCACCCAGCCGGCACAGAGCCCTGACACAAGGCTGGACACGGCGGGAACGCACGTGGCACACAGCGGCTGTGCAGCCCATGCAGCTCCTGGGGACTGGGGGACACTGAAACGCCTCCCACCACCCCGGAGCAGCCCTTCACCAACCTGTTCAGCCTGTACAAAGCACCGTTGTCTTCGATGCCCTCCCGCTGGATAGTGAAGAGGGGAGACTTCTCCTCTGCTGGCAGGTATGGGGCAGCTTCACTGGGGAGGCAGAAGAGCGTGAGAGGATGCCTGCACCCATCCCACCCCCCACACAGCACAGCACGCGGCTGCTGGCCTCCCTGGGGCACTCGGACTCCTTGGCCAAAGCCACAAGTCCCCCACAGCCCGTGAGAAGGTGCCATCTTCCCTACTAGGACCTGACCCTAAGAGGGGGAGGTGGGAGCACAGCCCTTAAGGCTGATCTTCCCCTCCCTGCCCCAGACCACTCCCCACCGTGCCAGGACTACCCCAAGATGCAGCCTGAGTGCAGGCAGCGCCTGTGCCACACACCCCGTCTGTGCCACGCAGCCCTTCTGGCCCCTCGCCCTTCCCACGCCGCTGACGGTACCTTTCGGAGAGACACGTCCACTTGTGCACCAGAGGGATCCAGTCAGGGAACTCCCACTGAGAGTACTTCTGCTCCCGCCTGCAGCGGATGTAACGGACATCACCTCCCTGCTCCCCAGCAGCACCGGGGGGCTCGTGCCCTGCTCCGTCCTGGCCACAGCGCACCCCTGCCCTGCTGAGGGCTCCCAGCTCCATCCAGGCCCCACACAGCCCCACAGGCGGCCCCAGGCAGGGGCTGCACAGAGGTGGGGATGAGATGAGCCCGAGGTGAGCCCGTTCCCATGCTGTCCCCAGCAGGTGCCAGCGGAACACGGGTGCTCCTGACAGGAAACCCTCCTCTGTCCTCGCACCTACGGCGACCACGATGCGCTGGACAGCACCGCCCGCTACAGCCAGCCCCAGCCCTCCGCCCAGCGCCGCGCCCCCAGGCCCTCCACTCACAGGCTGCAGGTGATGATGGAGCTCTTCTCCACCGGGGCCATGACGGAGTTGGGGAAGCCGTTGGGAGCAAGGCCTCGGCACTGGGGCTTGGACCTCTGGGCACAAGAGCAGACTCAGAACAGGACCTGGCCAGAGGACCCCACCTGGGCTGCCCCAACCTGCCCCCGGGGGACGAGCCTGCCCGAAAAAGGCACTGACACAGTGCGCAGGCGCAGGGCTCTCTCCCGGTCTCCACAGGAGCAGTCAGCCAACGCCGCGTCACTCTGTGCTAAAGACACACGATCCCACAGGGCAGCCTCCAGGACCCTGCCTTAACCTGCTGTCAGCTTCAGTGGCAGCCCAGCACCCCGCACGCTCTCCCAGAAGCACAGCTGCCTGTCCCCACACACCCAGGCACTCGGGCGGCTTTGCCTGCAGCTGAGCCCGAGGAGCTCACGCCCGGACTCACAGCACGCAGGAACTACGGCAGCCCTGACAGAACCCTGCTTCGGGGCAGACCTGCCTCAGACAGGATGGATGGGCAGGGGCACGTGCACACACGACACACGCCAGGCGATAGCTCCGCATCATGTATAGCACGCCAAAGGTAAGAAGCAGTCAAGGCAAAGACCCTGCCCTTACCCCTGCCGATGATGTTTTCACGCTGTGCCGCCGCACTGGCTCCAGCTCTGACTCTGACACCTCGCTGAGCGGAGCATCGCTCCCTTCCTCCTCCTCGGCCTGCAGCAACACCTCCTTTGAGGGCACAAAGTCAGCGTCTTGTGCAGGATCATCGCTGTCAGTTTCCTCCTCCTTTTTTCTCCGACGCTTCTTCTGGACACGCTCAGGCTCTGGCTCCTGGGCACCCTCGTTGGGAGCTGGGGGCTGGTAGGCAGATGTCAGCTCCTCCGCCAGCTCCTGAAGGTAAAGCAACGCCCTGGAACAGTGAAGGCATTGCCCAGCAGTGAACAGAGGGAGCTGCATGCAGCCCTGTCAGCTCTCTAGCATGGTCTGGGCACACAGTGTGCTCCAGCACTGCCCAGTCAGGCCGCACCAGCACCTGCCTGGATGGCACGGCCAGCACCCAGGCCATCCCCAGCCTCCCCAGGGCTTCCAGGAGCAGCTGGGAATGCATCCAGCATGCAGAGTCGCACCTGGCCTGCTGCCAGCCAGAAAGTGAGGCAGCCGGAGAGCTTCCTGCGAGCTCAGCAGAGGAGTTCCTGCACAGGCACGCTGCCGCAGCAGGTGCTGTGCGCCCCTCAGCACAGGGTGAGGGGTCGGGGCACCGCAGCTCCCAGCTCTGCCCACAGACCCAGGCGGCTCAGGGGGTGCCTGCACTGCCCGACCTGCCTTCAGGGGCCCCGCTGAGCAGCGCGTGGCTACCGCACAGATAAGCCTCCTCCTGGCTCTGCCAGGAACCACCTCTGCACTGCCACGGACGGCCCACTGCTGTCAAACAACAGACGCACGTGCGCCCATCTGCAGTCCTTGCTGCTCTCTACACCCCTCCGCTCTGAATCCCGGTATGTTCTCCTAAAGCAGGAGGCTGCTCCGTGGGAAACCAATTTGTTCCGCAGGAAACCAATTTGTTCTGCTCTGCGTAGGATAAAGCACTTCAAGAAAGACACTAAGATACCTCAGATGAGAAGAGAGGTCTCTAGGAACCACTCTGACCGCAGCCAGGTGCCTGCCCTCCCAAACTCCCCCCGCCCAGCCCCAGCCCCCACCACCGCTGCCCTGCTCACACTTTGGCTGCCCGCCGCTTCGGGCGCCTGCCGGGGGCGGCCTCCAGGCCCTCCGAGGCCTCGCTGCCCTCCAGCACCTTCTGCACGCAGAGGGGCTCGGGGGCCGGGCACTGCAGGTCCTGGGACAGCTTCAGCACCAGCAGCTCCGCCTTGGACTTCCGCCCGCGCTTCCTGGGCGCCGCGGGCACGGAGCCGTTCTCTGCGCTCCCCGAGGACTCGCCGCGGCCGTCGGAGTCCGCGGGGCTGCCGGCTCTGTTCTGCTCCGGGCCGCTTTCGTTCCAGGACTCGGCCGCGGCTTCCCCCTCTCCGGTGCGTGCTGAAGGCTCCGCATCCGCGGGCGGCGCCGGTTCCTCTGCGGGACGACACCGCCGGGTCAGCACCGGGCCGCGGGACAGCGCTGCCGTCGCCCCCCCGCCGCTCCCGCCGCTCCCGAAGGTCCCGCAGCCCGGCCCCGCCGCGGCGCCCG
>NC_048895.1:118135340-118136416 GCF_011077185.1 Oxyura jamaicensis | reverse complement strand
GCAGAGCCCAGTTTAGCTCAGTTTAGCCCACTGCAGCACTATTTTCCCAGTGCAGCCCATCCCAGCCCCATTTAGCCCAGTAGAGCCCATTATACCAGAGCCAAGCAAGCCCAGTTTAACCCAGTTTAGCCCACTGCAGCCCAGTTTAGCCTAGTGTTGCCCATTTTAGCCCAGCTGAGCCCATTAGAGCCCTATTTAACCCACTGCAGCCCAATTTAGCCCAGAGTAGCCCAGCCCAGACCTGATTAGCCCCGTTTAGCCCAGTGCAGCCCAGTTGAGCCCATTGTAACAGAGCCAAGTAAGACTATTTTAGCCTGGTGCAGCCCACTGCAGCCCAGTATAATAGGTCCCACTGAGCCCAGTGGAGCCCAGTTTAGCCCAGCGGAGGCCTATTTAGCCCACTGTAACCCACTGCAGCCCAGTTTTGCACAGTGCACCCCATTTTTGCCCGGATTAGCCCAGTTTAGCCCACTGCAACCCAATTTAGCCCCATGCAGCCCATTTAAACCCAATGAAGCGTATTTCAGATCCGTGAGACGAGTTTCACAGACTCCCAGAACAGCCGGGGCTGGCGGGGGGCTCCGGAGGTCCCCGGTCTCACCCCAGCCCAGCAGGGTCACCTCGGGGCCGGTTGGTGCCCGCTGCCTCTCGTCCTGGCGCTGGGCAGCGCGGGGCAGAGCCTGGGGCCGTGCTGCCGGCAGCGTCCCCTCAGTGGCTGTGCCCACCGGAGGCTGACCAGGCCCGGCTCTCTCAGCCCGGCCTCGTGCTGCGGCTGCTCCAGGCCCCTCAGCACCTCCGCAGCCCTCCTGGATGTGCTCCAGCAGCTCCGTGTCCCTCTGAGGCTGGGGAGCCCACAGCTGGGCACAAAGCTCCAGTGCAGCCCAGTTTAGCCCAGTGCTGCCACATCGACACTTCCCTTAACATGGTTTTGTCTGCAGGCTTAGAGGTTGCACTCAGTTATCCCATCCCACCCCGTCCCATGCCATCCCATCCTATCCTGTCCCATCCATCCCATCCCGTCCCATCCATCCCATCCCACCCCATCCATCCCATCCCACCCCATCCATCCCATCCCA
>NC_048895.1:118121656-118135330 GCF_011077185.1 Oxyura jamaicensis | reverse complement strand
CCCATCCCACCCCATCCATCCCATCCCACCCCATCCATCCCATCCCATCCCACCCTACCCTATTCCATCCATCCCATCCCCTTCCACCCCATCCCATCCACCCCATCCCACCCTACCCTATCCCATCCCACCACATCACATCCATCCTAACCCCATCCCGTCCCATCCATCCATCCCACCCTACCCCATCGCATCCATCCCACCCACTTCCATCTCATCCCACCCTACCCTATCCCATCCCACCCCATCCACCCCATCCCATCCCACAACCTTGATGCTAGGAGGGCAAAGCCCCCCTTGTGGCCTCCCCATGGGAGTTGGGCTCAGCCCCCAGCCCCGGGACCCCGCCACTTTGAGACCCCATCACCCATTGAGACCCCCCCACCCATGGGACCCCCCACCCCCGGGACCCCCACCCGTGGGGGTGCGCGCAGGTGCCGGCAGGACACAAAGCACAGGACCCGAGGGAGATTTTTTTTTTTCCTCTTTTTTTTTTCCTCTTTTTTTCTCTTTTTTTTTTTTTTTTTGCACAAAAACAGTACATTTATTCAAGTGTTCTCCAGCACAAGTACATTAGAAAGGAGCTTGTCTTTATGATACTCTTCTGGGCACCAAAGAAAAAAAAAAAGGAAGATGGGATGAAAGCGGAACGGACAGACTTTCTACATCTGCTGCACGCATTGACCTTTTAATTAGTTCATAACAGCTATGTCACGAGCAATACTTACACAGATACAACAGAGTGCCGGGCAAGCCCGCCGCGGGCCAGAACCATACGGTGAAATGTACAGTATTATCGTCAATAAATAGAGAAGCGACCCTAAAAAAACAAAACAACAAAAAACAAAAGGAACGAACCGAGAGAGAGAAAAGGAGAAAATGAAAAGGAGGAACAGCAGCTGGGGGCCGGGCGGCGCGGCCGGGAATGTGGCGTCGGGCGCGGGCTGAGCCAAATCATAGGAGAGGAGGGTTCCCAAACTCTACGCGTTTATTCCTCGGTATGAGTACATGATTCCCCACAAATAGTTAAGCATCAGCTACTTCAATGTCTAGGCTAAAACACATGAAATCTCTCATTTAGTTTTCAAGTACAAAGTTAAAATGCCTTTTTGTTTTTTCTTTTTTTTTTTAATAATAATATATAAGAGTAAAATAATAGTGCTCTTTGAAACTCCACTACAAGAAAACAAAACAAACAGTCATTGTCCAGACAGCAGACTTAATTTAACAATATATATTTTTAATAAAATGTTTTAGCACCGTGTTTGTCACCTACTCCCTCGGCAGATCTTAAGGAATTTAGGCTTTATTTTTTTTTATTTTTTTATTTTTAACTGTTTAAATCTAGGGCTGTGCAACAAAATTTGTCTGTTTGTTTTAAAAAAAGACGTGAGTCGGGTACGTTAAAAACTGAACTCTTTCCCCACGCATCCCCACGGTCCCACGGAGACCCGGCGGCCGCCGCAGGGGTGCCGGTGCCCCCGAGCAGCCCCGGCGCCTTCCAGTTGTGCCGCGGCAGGAACCTGCTTCCCGCCGGCACCGGCACCGGCCCCGGCCCCTCTGCCCAGCCCGGGCGGCCCAGGCACGGGCGCCTGGGGTGGGCGGAGGAGCCCCCGATGGGCGGCGGGGCCACGACTTGTGCTCGGTGCCGCGCCGGGGACCGGACCCACAGGAGGTGCCGTGGGGTGAGCGGGTCCCGCGGAACGCGCCGCAGGGTCCAGGGGGACCCGCGAGCGGCGCTGCCGGGGCACACGGGGCTCGTGCCCGGTACCGCAGGGCCGAGCAAGGCTTGCGCCTGGCGCTGCAGGGCCGAGCAGGAGCTGGAAGCGGCGCTGCAGGGCCGCGTGGGACCCGCAAACAGCGCTGCAGGGCCACGCGGGGCTCGCGCCTCGCTCTGTAGCGCGACGCAGGACGGGCGGGCAGCGCTACGGGGCCGTGCAAGGTTTGCACCCCGTGCTGCAGGGCCGAGCAGGACCCGCAGGCAGTGCTGCGGGGCCGTGCAAGGCTCGCCAATGGTGCTGCGGGGCTGTGCAGCACTCGCACCCAGCACTGCAAGGCCGTGTAGCGCTCCCACCCGCTGCCCTGGGCCCTGTGGGAGCGGCAGGCAGCGCTGCGCCGCTCGCAGCCGGTGCTGCAGGATGTGCGCAGCGCCACGGCACCGCGCAGCACCTGCCAATGGAGCTGCAGGGCACCGCAGCGCCGGCACCCAGCGCGGCAGGGCTGCACAGGGCCCAGCAGGACTCACCCCAGCACCACGCAGGGCCTGCGGCGGCGCAGCTGCCCCAAGCGAGACTCACCCCGAGCTGCGGGGCCGCGTGGGACCCAGCCCTGGGGCCAAGCTGGAGCCCGCGGCCGCAGCTCAGACCCCAGGGCTGGAGGGGGCCACGTCCCGCCTGCCCCCAGCCGCGGTGCCCTGCAGAGCATCTCAGCCTGGTGCCACCCGCGCCTGCCACCACACACCGACACAGGGGCCCAGGAGCCCCTCCTAGCACCATGTGGAGGGAGCCGGGGGGGGGCCGGGGCGCCCCCCCACCTGCCCCCACCGCTGTCGGTCCTAGCACCTCTCCGAGCACCCCGCGGCACCCACGGGTGCCCGCTCGCCACCAGCGCGGCTCGCTGCGAATTAGCCAGCACCCCGCACCGAGCTGCCGGCGGCCCTCCAGTGGCGGCCGGGGGGGGGGGTCCCCAGGGGATGGGCGGCCTGGCCCCCGCCCCCCCCCCCCGGGTTCCCCCCCCCCCCGGCGCCTTTCACAGTTACAGGAAGAGACGGCGACGGGGCCGGAGACCTCTCCGAGCCTCCCCGCGCCTTAGCACCAGTCCCTGCGCTCCCCCGGCGGAGCCCCCTCTCCCTCAGAGCACCGGGTCCGGCCCCCTGAGCCCGGGCTGGGCACGCACCCGCGCCCCGAGCCGGACCCCGCCGCCGTGCCGCAGCACCTACAGCTGCCAGACAAGTAGCACCATCCACAGCACCGCCAGCACCTGCCCGCGCTCTGCCCGCATGCACCACGGCTCCCGGCCCCCGCGGCCACGGCTGCCTGCCCTCGCCACCGCCACCGTCACCGCCGCGCAGCGCCCGGCCGTGCCCATGCACGGGTCGCCCACCGAGGGGCTGCAGGGAGCAGCCGGGGGATCACCCCAAAAACATGCTCTGAAAGAACGGCTCCTGGGGGCCGTGGCGGGGGCTCCTGCCCCATCCCGGCCCCGCCGCGTTTCTCCGCCGCCTGTCCCGGCCGCGCACCCGCGGGCGTTAGCACCAGGGTCCGAGCCCCCGCGGCCGCCCCGCTGCCGGCCCCGCTCCGCCTGCGTCCCTGCCTGCCTCCGCGCCGGCGCGTCCCGGACCTCAGCACCCTCAGGGCCACGTACGCAGAACAGCACCAGTACGTCGGGCCGGGCGGCCGCCGAGGGAGGCGCTTCCTTTTGGGACAGAAAAAGGTTATTGCATGACTCGGGGTGGGGGCTTCCCGCCCCGGCCCCGCCGGCCGCCCCGGCCCCCTCCCGCGCAGCTCCGGAAAGGCCTGGCACGTAAGGCAACATGGAAGCTGATGTCTTGACTCACCCCGCTGTTTAAAAGCACCATTATGAAGTCAGGTTGTACAGTAGTAACAGTACCTTTTATATATATATATATCTATATCTCATATCTATCATATATATATAAACTGTAAACAAGAGGTAACAGCGGCTTCTAGGGTTTGCTTTCTTCAAGGTTTCCTGTGTGGTAGGCACCCAAAATACTGTAGAAAAGGTGTGTGTTGTGGTGTGTGTGTTCTTGGCTTCCCTGCCAGTTGGTTTTGCTCCATATCACCAGTGCATGGTGCTGGTGGAAAAGAGTGAGGCTCAGTCGGTTGCGGAGCTGGCCGAGCGCCTCCCTGCGTTGTGCTCCCGAGCCGGGCCCGCGGCCCCGCGCGAGCTCGCGGCGAGCTGGGAGCGCCGGGCGGACGGCGCGGTCCCGGTCCCGGTCCCGTCTCCCTCGCCTCCGCCTCTCCCGGCTGGGCTTTCCCGCGGCCGTTTCCCCTCCTCCGAGAGCAGGGCTGGCGACAGCGCCGCGTCTCGCCCGCTGCTCCGAGAAGCAGAAACCAAACTAACAGAAAAACCCAGCCAGAAAAGAGCGGAAAACTAAAAGGTTACCCAAAAAAAAATGGTTTTGGTTTTTTGTTTGTTTGTTTTCTTTTTTTTTTTTCCTTTCTTTTTTGTCGTTTTTTGTTGTGTTTTTTTTTTGTTGTTGTTGTTTTTTTTTTTTTTTTTAAATAGGCTAAAAGCTGAACATTGGAAATTCAGGAGAGGACACCGAACCCTTTCGCTCGGGGAGACGTGTGCCGGGTTCCCGTCGGGCTGCAGAATCCCGTCTCTCTTCTGGGTGCTGACTCTTCTCTCATCCCGTGTTTTCACTTCTCTTGGCGTGGATGGTTTTGTTTCTGACGCGCTCTGTGTTACCAGTTCCTGTCCGTCTCTCTTAAACGCAGGCAAAGTATTCCTTCAGGGGAGCAAAGAGGTGGCGGATCACCGGCACGCTCCACGATCTGCCGAGCAGTCTCTGCCGGGCCAGGCGGCTCATGTTGGACACGTCCGTGTAATGCACCGGGAAGCCAAAGACCCTGCGGGGACACGGCGGGGCTCAGCCAGGAGCAGATGGAGGTGGCCTCGGGTGAGGTCCCACGTGCGGCGGTGGCTCAGCTCGTGAAGCTGCACCTCCGAGCACCCAGCCGAGCAGCCCGAGCGCCGCCAGGACGGTGCGGGCAGCAGCTGCCCCCGGCCCCGCGTCTCCCCGTCATGGCCCCCCCCCAAGCCCCCCAGCCCCAGTACCTCTCCATCTCCGTGCACCACAGGATGTCCTCCTTCTCGTTCATGAAGACGGGGAAATGCTGGTCTTTGCCCTGCTTGATGGAGTTGGAGCGAGTGGTGATAGTTCGCACCTTGCTGAACTGCAAGAGGCACAGGCTCGTCATGCTGCCGGCGCGGGGGCGCACCGCGGGCACGTGGAGCCGGAGCGCTCCCCGCGGAGACGCTGCTGAACCCCGGGCGGGCAATGCCACCACCGTGTCCCCCCCCCGGCACCCCCTCCCTGCAACCCAGGGGGTCCTGGCAGGGCGAGGACCCCCCCACGCCCCCCCACCGGGGCTGACCTTCGCTATCCTGCCGTGCTCCAGGCACTCCTGGAGTTCCAGCTTATCGTTGACTGTGGACGCCAGCGGCCTGCGGGGAGAGAGGGCTCGGTGTGGGGTGGCAGCGCTGCGTCCCCGTGTCCCCGCGCGGCGGCTCCCCAAGAGGGGCTTGGGGGGGCTGCAGCCATCCGGGGGCTGTCTGGGGGGGGACACAGCGAGACGCAGCGGATACACGCGCTGGAAGAGATGCTGGGGGCCAGCTCCGCGCCACGAGCAGAGGGAGCAGCTCTGGGATTCTGGGGCATGCTGCGGGCCCCGCTACACAGCGAGCAGGGCACAGCCGCACCGCTGCCCGCGGGGACGGGGCCAGGAGGGCTGCAACCACGGAGCCGCAGCCGTGAAACCGTGGAGCCACGTCCGCACCGGGGCCAGACCCAGGCCCTTCGGGCAGCCCCCACCGCGCCGGGCAGGCAGGCAGACGGCGCTCTCACCAACCTGTTCATACCGGGAAGGTTACCCCAGAAGTACCGCGCCCTGTGTGCCGCAGACACTTCTTTGGCATCGATCATGACGGGGTTGGACTGCCAGAGCGAGGAGAGGCCGGGGGTCACCGGGGGCTCTGCGGGGCCCCGAGGTGCCCTCGCAGGCCGGGGGTCCCGAGGGGACAGCGGCGGTGACAGGGGGAGGTGCCCGCCACGCGCCCGCCCCGGCACTCACCTCGAGGAAGCGCGAGATGTCCCTTTTGTCGCTCACCCCCATGGCCACCACGTTCTCGAAGAGCCAGAAGAAGGGCCGGTCGTCGCCCTCCTTGGGCCGGGCTTCGTGCAGGAGGCGATAAAACTCGAAGAAGAGGCGCCCGGTGCCCTCTGGGCAGGAGAGAGAGAGGAGAATGGCATCAGCGGGGGGGGCAGCGCCGGCGGCGGGGCAGCGGCAGCGGCGAGGGGACACCCACCGTACAGCCCCTTCCTGGCCGGGTTGACGATGGAGAGGTCGTTGCAGGGGCTCCCCCCTATCACCAGGTCGAACGGGCCCCACTCCTGTATCTGCAAGGGGAAAGCACACGGGGGTGAGCCGGGGCACCGCAACCGCCTGCTCCGGGCACGGTGCAGCGGTGCCAGAGGAAGCCCCGGGGCTCGGGGGCTGTCACGGCACGATGGGGTGGGGGGGTCGTGCTGGTGAGCCCCGGTGGAAGGGACGCAGCCCCCCGGTGTGCGAGAAAGCACGGGACAAGGGACCACGGGGCACAGGGCCCGTGTTGGAGGGGACAGGGACGCGTGGTGGGATGCGGGGCCAGCAGGAGGGGATGCCCCCATCCCCGGGGAGACCCGCAGGGAGGGGAAGCCGCGGGGGGGGGGGGGGCCCGGGCGGCCCGCAAGTTTTAGGGGGACATTCCGGACGTCCCCGACGTACATGATCTTGCCCTGGTGCCTCACCATGCCCACGGTGATGGAGTCCTCGCACACCTCGGAGGCAATGTAGCGGTCCACCTGGATGCCCAGGTCCTTCAGCACCAGTAGGCCTGCGGGCAGTGGGGCCAGGGTCAGAGGGGCGTAGGTGAGGGGTCTCATCCCACCTCTCCGTCCCATCCCATCCTGTCCCATCCCATCCCGTCCCGTCCCATCCCGTCCCGTCCCCTCCCACCTCTCCATCCCATCCCATCCCCATCCCATCCCCGCAGCGCTGCTCAGCACGTGCCAGCCCTGGGACCTCCCCAACCTCCCGTGGGGTGGGACCTGCTGAGGGGCTGCCAGGACAGGGACCCCCGGGTCCCCCACCCACCTGTGGCGATGCCATCGAAGAGCGAGAGCACGCGGATGGGCTTCCTCTTCTCGGCTGGGACGGGCGGGTAAACCTTTGGTGGGTCCTGAAAGCAACGGGGGGAGCGTGAAGCAGGGGGGGAGCGGGGGTCCCGCGGCGGGGCCAGGGCGGTGGGCACTCACAAACTCCTGGTCGTGGTTGTTGGCGAAGAACATCTGCAGGCGGGAGGGCCAGTCCTCCCGCCGCCGCAGCAGCCCGTAGATGCCCTTGTGGCCGCACATGTAGCAGTTCCAGGGGTCCTCCTTGATGGCCGCCTGCGCCGCCCCGGGGCCCACCAGCAGGTCCACGCACTCCACGCAGAAGCACCTGGGGGAGGGGGGGGAGGGGGTCAGGAGCGGGGCATGCATCAGCCACGGGCTTGGGGGACGGGGTCCTGGGACCCCCAGCAGGATGCTGGTGGGGACAGGGACGCCGCTGGGAGCCGTGGTGCACCAGGGTGTGCGCACACGGTGTGCCATGGCGGTGACAGTCCCCCCCGCATGGCCCCGCGCCCCACGGGACTAAAGGCAGCCCCCTCCCCTTGGACGCTGGGGGACACCAGGGAACCCCCAGCCCCCCGCCGGGACCTGCTGCGCTGCCCACCCCCGCGGGACCCCCGTCCCCCCACGGCACCGACCTGCAGCAGTTGTTGTTGCCGCACATGAGCACCTCGCGGCCGCCGCAGCAGATGGTGCAGTAGGACTGGTAGCCGTCGTCGTCGTACTGGTACGCGCACTCCAAGAAGCAGTTCTGGGGGGAACGAGGACGTCAGCGTGCTGTGCCCCCCCCCCGAACCCCAAGCCCTGTGCTGGGACACAGGGGGGGCACGGGGACAGGGCGCTTTGGGGCGGGGGGACCCCCGCTGCCCCGTACCTTGCAGTTTTGGCACATCCCCCCGATGAACAGAGGGTGCTCCAGGGTGACGTTGAGGCTCCCGCAGGAGATGCAGATATCTGGAGGGCATGGGGAGGGGGGCAGGTGACCCTGGGGGGTCTGCGCCCCCCCCCAGCACCCCCAGAGCCAGATGGGGCCGCCCCACTTCTCACCCCTGCCCGTGCTGGAGATGCCAGATCCTGGCGGCACCCCCAGGGCCCCCCACCTCCACGGGCTGGGTGCTGTTTGTGCCCCCCCTTGGCTCCCAAGGCTGAGGCTCGCAGCCCCCCGGCAGCCTTCTCCCACCACCCCAGCCCCTCTGCCTGCACCGCTGGGGGGTGCAGGCCGTGCCCCAGCCCCCGGGGCCGTGCTCACCTTCGATGTTCCTGCATTTCTGCCGGACCTCGTAGACGAGTCGCTCTGGGGGGGAGAGAGGTGCTCAGGGCGGGGGTGCACAGGGGGGAGCCCCTCTGCACCTCGGGGGGGTCCTGCCCCAGCCCGGACCCCTGCACAGAGCAGCAAACGGGGCAAAGGGACCTGGTCCCGAGGACACAGCGCGGTGCTCGCCCCCCATGCCATGGGGAAGGGGGTCCCGGGGGGGCCGCAGTACCTCGGGTGCGCTCGTCAATGATCTCCTTGACCTTGGGCTTCTCCGTTGTGCTTTTCCGGGGCTTTTTGGCAGGCGGGGGCGGTGCGTAGGCGGCAGCTTCGGGCTCTACCCACATCTCCGTGTACACTTCTTTGTAGGGGTTGCGCTCCTCTGCGGGAAGGGGGGGCCGTGAGCAGGGACCTCGTGGTGGGGGACGTTGCACCCCGGCTCTGTGCGGTGCCTGCCCGAGCCGCTGCCATCGCAGCGCTGCCCCAGAAGAGCCCCCACTGGAGGGACCCCGGGGGGGCTGCAGCCGCTGGTGCAGTTACGGACGCCACCACCACTCGTGGCTGAGGTTCCTGGTGGCCACGCAGCTGCCACCAAGGCTGCCGAGCAGCTCCGTGTCCCCTGGGGACACTGCTCCTGGTGTCCCTGCGCCCCCACCCTGCCCAGGGCCCCATACCCGTCCCCGCTCACCCTCGGGGGGCTCCAGGCCCTTGGGGCCGGACGGCTGGAAGCCTCCCAGCGCCCACTCGATCATCTGCTTGTTCTGGATCTCCACCACCTTGGAGGTGTCCGTCTCGTCGTTCTCGGGACACGCCGGGAAGATTTTCCCCGCTCTGCTGCTCGCCACCTGCATGGGGAGCGCCGGCATCACCCCCTGCCCCCACCGGGACCCCCCCAGCAGCCCTGTGCAGCCACAACCAGACCCACACAGGCAGACCCCCAAAAAACCCTGACACCTTGCAGAGCTGCCAGGAGACCCCTGAGGGCCAGAACCTCCCTCAGCACCGTCCCGGAGATGCTGATCCCCCAGAACCCCCAGCCTCCAGAGACCCCTGGCCAGGCCAACAAGTCCCAGACACCTCCAGCACCTTCCTAGGGAGCCCCCCCGGTGCTCGCCCACCCCTCGGGTGATGCCCTGAGCTTCCTGGGATGCAGCTTTTGTGCCACGGAGGGGTGGAGCAGGGCTGGATGCACCCCCTTGGACCCCCCAGAAGGGGCCTTGCCCAGCCCCGCACCGAGCGCCCCGTGCCCAGCCGCATCCCCGCTGCCCCCCGGCGCTCACCTGCAGCACCTCGTAGATGGCTTTGCGGTACATGGGCTGCTTGTTGTAGGTGGCCTGGTGGAAGGCGCTGGAGAAGGAGCTGAGGGGCAGGAGCTTCTCCACGCAGACCTGTGGGACGGGGACGCGGCCGTCACGTGTGGGGGGGGGTCAACGGGGACAGCGCGCACGGAGCCGGGGGTGCCACTTACCACCGAGAACTTGCCGTCCCCAAACCACATCACCCAGCGGGTGCCCTCGGCCGCCCGGCTCCGTCCCGTCATCCACCAGGAGACGATGCGCCCCGGCCACCAGGAGAAGCCGCGCAGCTTGCCCCACACCAGCTCGCCGATGCCGAAGCCCCGGCCGTCCTGCGCCGGGAGAGGGAACGGGGAGGGGGGGCAGCGTCAGGGGGGCTGCGCCCGGGGGCTGGGGGGCGAGGAGGGAAGGGGTCTGCGGGGTGGGACCACCGCAGGGCGCGCTCACCTCGTACTCGGGCTCGTCGTCGGCCGACTTGGACGTGTTCTTGTCGACGGCGTCGGCCACCACAGGCTCAGGCGTGGTGGCCACGTTGGGCGAGGCGGGGTCGGTGGGCTGCTGCGAGGCGGGGGGGCTGGCCTCCTCCTCCTTCTGGGGCTCGGCCCGCGGCGTCTCCTCCACCACGTTCATCACGGCGATCACCTTCGCCTTCTTCTCCGCCTGGCGGGGGGAGAGGGTGCGTCAGGGTAGGGCAGGCACCCCTCTTCCACATCCCACCCCACCCCATCCCATCCCCAGTCTATTGCACCCTGGTCACATCCCATCCCACCCCCATCCCATCCCCGTCCCATCCCACCCCCATCCCTTTCCTGTCCCACCCCATGGGGCAGGCTCCCACCAGCCCCCCCCATAGCAGTGGGCTCCATCCCAACAGCTCGGTGTGAGTGGAGCCCCCATCAGTGCCCTGCTGCCCCCCCCCCCCGTCCCAGCCCCTGGGCTGTGTGCCGGGTGCTCCTCGTGCCCGTGCCTCAGTTTCCCCCTGCAGTCCAGGGGGGGGGGGTGGAGGAGTGCTTGCGGAGCTCCAGAGGAAGGAGCTGCCCCCCAGCCAGAACCTGCTCTGCCCCCCTAGGGGGGCTGCCCCTGCCCCAGCCTGGGCATCCCCAAAGCCGCCAGCAGCCCCCCAGCCCCTGCCCCAGTTATCCCGATGGAGCCGTGGCCTTCCTGGGACTGGAGCTGGGAAGGGGCTCAGGAGCCCCCCAGCGACACCAGAAGGAGGGTGCCCAGCCCCGGGAACCCCGCGCCTCCCACCCATGCCCCCCGTCCCGGCCCCCACCCCATGGCCCGGCCCCAAGAGCCAGGGGCTGAGCTCCACCCGCTGGGGAGGGCCGGGAGCCCCCCGACCCCGCCTGTCCCGGGACAGCCGGCACCCCCCGGGCACCCCCTGCCCCCCGCCCGCCCCGGTGCGGGGACATCCCATGGGGGAGCCGTGCCCGAGCCGTGCGCCGGGCTCAGGTGTCACCAAGTTGGCCGAGCCGGGACGCACGGAGTTGAGCCGTGCCCGAGCTGGCCGGGCCGTGCCAAGCCGTGCCGAGCCGAGCCAACTTCAGCTGCACCTAGCCAAGCCGTGCCAGGCTCAGCCGAGACGGACCCAGCGGGGCCAAGCCACGGCAAACTCAGATGGTCCCGTCCGAGACGGACCGGACCAAACCGTGCCAAACCGTGCCGCGCCAAACTCTGCCGGGCCGGGCCGATCCGGGCCGGGCCGATCCGCGCTGCCCTCCTCGCCCGTCCCGCGCAGCCCACCTACCCATGCGGGCCGCGGCGGGGCCGAGCCGTGCCGAACCGAGCCGAGCCGTGCCGGGCCGGGCTGCCGGGGGCACGGCCGGCGGTTCTTTGTCTGGGAACCCCGGGTCACATGGTCCCCGCCGGCCCGGCTGGTTGGCTGCGGGGGAGGGGCGGCACGGCACGGCACGGCACGGCTCGGGGCACCCGGCACGGCCCGCCCCGCCCCCGCCCCGCACGGCACGGCCCGGATCGGGATGGTCCGGCCCGGCTCGGTCCGACCGGCACGGCTCGGCTCGGCACGGCTCGGCTCGGCTCGGCTCGGCTCTCTCACCACGGTCCGGTCCTGTCCGGTCCCGCTCGGCTCGGCGCGGCTCAGTCCCCTGTCCCCCGGGGCGCACAGCCCGGCTCGGCCCGGCCCGGCCCGGCTCGGCACGGCTGGGCACCACCTTCCCTACCCCTCTCCGTGCTCGCTCCAGCGCCGCATCTCCGGCCCGGCACGGCCCGGGTGGCCGCGGGGTAACAGCGGGCTGTGCCGAGCCGTGCCGAGCCGTGCCGAGCCGGGCCAGGCAGCAGCAAAGGCTCTGCGCAGGCCCCGGTCCCCAGCCAGGCTCGGGTCTGCCCCCGGCCACCCGTGCCGTGCCGTGCCGTGCCGTGCCAGCCCCCATAGCAGGACCCCGCGGTCACTCACCAGCAGCGTCCCTCGGCCCCACGGCGGCAGTCCCGGCTCGGCAGCACGGCTCGGCTCGGCTCGGCTCGGCAGCGGCCGGGGCAGACTCCCCGCCCCGGCGCCGCTCGGCGCTGCCTTTTGTCCCGGCGGCCGCGGCCCCGCACCCGGCCCCTTTGTGTTGCAGAGCGGCGGGACAAAGGGGGGGAATGGCCCTGGCCCCCGGGCATGGGCTGCCCCGGGGGGGGTCGGCCTGGCACGGCAGGAATCCGGCGGGGGGCGGGGGCGGCACCCCTTGGCCCGGTTCGTCCCCCCCCGGCCACGGCTGGGACCCCTCGGGGACCCCCTGGCCCGGTCTGTGTGCTGGCACAGCTCCTGGAGCACCGGCCTGGGCCGGGCTGCACTGTCCCGGCACGGGTCCCCGAGTGTCCCCGGGGAGCCCGGGGGTCCCCAAACACATCCCCTCAAGCCACACCGCAAAGCACCTCCTGGCACCTCAGAGTGTGTCCCCATGGAGCTGGGTGTCCCGTGGGGTCACAGCCCCCTGGCTGTCCCGTGGGGTCCCGGCTGTCCCCTGGGGTCACAGCCCCCTGGCTCTGCACCATGCTCTCGCCTCCATCCTCCTGCCTGGGTGCCCCCAGCCCTGGCACGGCCCCAGCACCGTGGCCAGGACACCCCGAGGCCGTGCCAGCGCCCAGACGCCCCCAGCATCGCAGTGCAGAGCCCCCACCGCCACGCACCCACGCACCAGGGGCGTCCCACGGCATGTCCCACGTCCCATGGCAGCGTGCCCCCCGCGTGCTCCGGGGGGCTCCGGCACTGCGGGCACCGCTCGGCACCGGCTCTGCCCCGGCACCGCTCCGTGTCCCGGGGGCTGAGCAAAGACCCGCGCAGAGATGGGGACGGCACCGGGCCCTGCTTGTGCCCCCTGCCCAGGGTTGCCCCAGGAGGGGCCCGGGCAGCACCCAGCCCGCTGCCCCCCCCCCCCCCCCCGCTGTGCCCCCCAGCTGCAGCCCAGGGCCGTGCTCAGGTCCCCTTTGTGTTGCAGATGGAGGGGACAAAGGGGGAATGGCCGTGGCCCCGGGCACGGGACAGTGTGGGGGGATGGGGGGGGGATGGCAGCAGAGCCCACCCCTGCCTTGTCCCCGTCCCCATCCCCTCTGCCTGGCCCCTGCTACCCCCACCCTGCCCAGGGGACCGGGGGGTGA
The DNA here is from genome assembly GCF_011077185.1 of Oxyura jamaicensis. NCBI lineage: Eukaryota > Metazoa > Chordata > Aves > Anseriformes > Anatidae > Oxyura > Oxyura jamaicensis. The sequence goes on along the minus strand of NC_048895.1, from coordinate 118,122,288 downwards.
GGGTCCCCCACGGGCAGTGCCCCCTGCCCAGGGTAGGGACATGCAGAGCACCTCAAACACCATCGACACGGCCGCACCCCAAAACTGTCAGAGCAGCCCAGGGGCACCCCGTCCCCTCCCTGCAGGAGGAACCAGGGGACTTCACTGCCCTGGGGACCTGGAGCAAGGCCCCTGCTCAGCCCGCACCGCAGCTTCCCCCACGCAAGGTGCCACGCAAGGTCCCAGCCCCACGCAAGGTGCCACGCACCAAGGGAAAGCCTGCATGGAGCCACCAAAGGGGTCTGGGGTGGCAGGGGCCTGGCTCCCCGTCCCCTCAGGGCTTATTGGGTTCGGGTTCACCCCGCAGAATCGCCCCAGTGCTCCCCAAACCCGAGCTGAGAGCCTCGGCACAGATCCTCGCGCCTGGCAGGGCAGGCACCGGGGCCAGCTGCAGCGGGGAGGGGGGGCAGCAGTGCCGTGACCCCCCTGGGATGAGGGCCTTGTCCCTGCTGCCAGCACCGCTCGGAGGTGCAGACTGGGGGGTCCCCATGGCACAGGGACCCCAGTGGCACAGGGACTCCCATGGCACAGGGACCCCATGGCACGGGGACCCCAGTGGCACAGGGACCCCCATGGCACAGGGACCCCCATGG
>NC_048895.1:118094098-118121646 GCF_011077185.1 Oxyura jamaicensis | reverse complement strand
GGGACCCCAGTGGCACAGGGACCCCCATGGCACAGGGACCCCCATGGCACAGGGACCCCCATGGCATGGGGACCCCCATGGCACAGGGACCCCCATGGCACGGGGACCCCCATGGCAGTGACTCCCATTCTCTCAGGAATGAGGGGGTCCCGTACAACAGCCAGGAAATCCCCACAGCACTCGGGCACCCACGGCACACAGATGCTGTGGCGCTAGGGGGGGGGACTAGTGACTGCGGGCCAGCTGGGGCCACATCCATGACGTGCCCAGGGACTGGGGGCAGCTGGGGGGGGACACACGGCCTGCTGGGCAGCAGCGGTTTGGGCAGGAGCAGCACGCTGTGCCCTGGGCACTGCAGAAACCAGCAAGAAGATCACCCACGCCTGCCCGGCTGGGGCTGAGAGGGGCCAGGGCATGCTCAGAGCAGTTTGGAGCAGGGCGAGCTGTGGGCAGGGAGGGCTGGGGGGCGAGGGGCTGCAGGGAGAGTGTGGGGAGCCCCGCTGGGGCTGGGTGACCCAGAGGGACAGGGCGGACACAAAAAGCACGGGAGAAAAGCTGTGGGCAAGGCGGGAGGGGTTTGGCAGCCTGCCACAGGGGAAAGCGGCGCTAGCAGAGGTGTGGGCCCCTCCCCAGGGGGGTAACGCTGCAGATTGCTGTGGGGGGCTCTGTCCTCGGGAAGGAGCAGGCTGTGCCCTGCGCCAGGGAGGGAGGAAATCCCCCATCCACCGGCAATTAAAGTGGAGATAAGCAGAGATGGGCACACCCATCCTCCTCCTGCCCTCAGGCCACAGCTGTCCCAGCCTCATCCCAGCCCCAAACCATCCCCATCCCATCCCCATCCCATCCCATCCCATCCCCATCCCGTCTCCATCCTGCAGTGGATGGGTGAGGGCCGGTGCCCAGCCCCTCCCCGCGCCCTGGGTGCTGCTCTGGGGGTGCTGGGGAGGCAGCGACCCCCCCCCGGGGCGAGGTGTCCCCAGCACGGGGACAGAGCCCCCAGAGCAGCCCAGGGCCGGAGCAGTGCCCCCACGCAGGGAGGCAGAGAGCCGCCAACCTGCTCGGACAGCTCAAAATATGTCCTGGGGAGGATTGATTGCAGGGTTTGAGGCCCTCGCAGACAGAAAGCAGCCGGCGCCATGGGCTCCGATGCGGCGAGGGGAGGCAGCAAGGCGCCGGCACCGGGCAGGTTCCCGGGCACGCGGCTGTGCCGCCCTCACCACTGCCACCACTGTGCCACTGTCCCCGTCCCCCAGCCCTCCCGGCACCCCTGAACGAGCCAAACCCTCCGGGTGCAGCCGGGGGCACAGCTGGCCTGGGGAGCCCACCAGGAGGGCACGCCGTCCCCTGTGCCGTGGCCACACGTGCCGTGGGTGGCAGTCCCCTGGCAGCGCACCGCTGCCACCAGCCCCGGGTGACAATGGGCGCGGGGCCGGCGAGCGGCGCGGTTTGTCAGCCGCGCTGCGAGATCAAGGGCGGGCGGGCGGACCCAGCTTGAACACATTTCAGGCTTTCTCCCCGTAATGAAAAGAAAACACTTTGTCTTATTAGAAAAATAAAGGAATTAAACGCGGCTAAACTCAGCATTGTTTGAGAGTGAGGAACCACTGAAAAGAAGTAGTTTGATTTTTTTTTAGCGTTTTTCCCCCAATTATTTTTGGCCGACGAGCGATTCTGGCTGACCTGAATCTGAATTTTTTTTGGCGAGCAAACTGTGCCGAGGAAAATGTGTGCTGTGGTCCCCTGGCCTGTGCCGAGCCCTGCGCTGGGCTGTGCGGGACGAGAAGGGGCAGTGAGCGTCCCCACGTCCCCACGTCCCCACGTCCCCATGTCCCCAGCCCCATCTCCTCAGCTGGGCTTGGTGCAGAGCGAAGCAGCAGCGAGGGGCTGCGTGCGTGGCCCCGGCCGTGGCGGCGGTGCCGCAGGCTGCAGTGCTGCTCGTGGCCAGCGCGCGGCTGCACCGGGGCTGTGCCGCGCCGCCCTGCGGCTGCGGGAACCGCCCGCGTCCCTGCGTCCCCCTGTCCCCTGTGTCCCCGTGTCCCCTGCCCCAGAGCAGGGCACGCATTTGGGTGGAAATCCCCGGGGCGCACGTCCCAGCTGGGATCCCCCCCCCGGACACCCTCAGGGCCCTCGGCTGTGCCCAGACCTTGTTGTGCCTGCGGGGACGCCCTGGCCGTGCCAGCTGTGTCCTGTGCTGCACGGGGACATCGTAGCTGTGCCAGCCGTGCACCCCACGGGGACACTGTGGCCACGACAGCCGTGCCGTGCACCCCACGGGGACACCGTGGCCGTGCCTTGCACCCCATGGCAATGCCCCGGCCACGCCACCTGTGTTCCGCACCCCATGGGGACCTCACGGCCATGCCAGCCATGCCTTGGGCCCCGTGGGGATGTCCTGGCTGTGCCAGCCATGTCCCAGGCCCCTTGGGGACAAAGTGGCTGTACCCGGCACCCCGTGGGGATGCCGTGGCCATGCTGTGTGCGCCGTGCCCCACGGGGACGAGCCAGCCATGCCAGCCTCCCCAGCGCAGTGCCTGCCGGACGGCACGCGGCGCTTGGGGCTGTGAATAGTGCTGCGGTGGCCGAGGGGACCTGTTGCCAGGGAGACCCGCTGGCAGCGAGGGACGGCGCAGAGGGGGACGGCGGGGACATGGTGGGGGCCAGCGCCATGGTGGGGGCTGGGGGCTGCACCCACCCAAGGGGCCCTCGCTGTGGACCCCAAAGAACCAGGGGACCCACGGGCCGTGGGGGTCACGGAGTCCCCCGGCCCCACAAACGGCCCTGAGCGCAGGGCAGAGCATCCCCAGTGCCGGCACGGGGACGGGCTGGGGTCTCCCACATCCAGCGGTCCCCCGAGACCCAGCCCGGGTCCCCCAAAAGCCACAGCGCCGCGCCCCGCAGCGTGTGCAGCGCCTCGTCCTGCTCCTCGGGGTCCCCGCTCCCCAGGGCCACAGCCCCGCAGCGGGGCGGCACCGAGGCTCCTCGCGCCCCTGCAGCCAGGGGCTCCCGCGAAGCCCCCTCGCAGCCCCCCTGCGCCGCCCTCGGCTTTTATTATTTTAATTGCGTCACGGCTCTCGCTGGTTCCCCTGGAAACCGGGAGAAAAGGCCGGTCCCCGCGGGGAGGAGGAGGAGGAGGAGGAGGAAGGGCCCCGCTCTGCGCGCTGCGGGCACCCGGCGCGGGCGGCTGCGCACACAGGGCCCCGTCCCCGGGACCACCACGGTCCGCAGGGCCCTGCTGGGGGCGGTGGTCCCACGGGAGCCCCTCGCACCAGGCCAGGTGCCCGGTGGCGTTTGCCTGCGCTGCCGCGAGCTGCCTGCCCGGGGCTCCGCGCCGCACCAGTGCTCCCAGTGAGCAACCGGGAAGGGCTGGCAGCACAGCCCCCGGCGCCCGCTCCCACGCCGCGGCACCGGTGCCGGCGTCGCCCCGGCGGTGTCTCCTTACCTCCCTCTTCCAGCGGGCCAGCCACTCGTCCCGCTTCCTCTTGCTGATGTAGTAGGGGTCCCCGGCCTGGAAGGTGTGCCGCTGCATGGGCCGCTGCCGCAGGCTCGACTCCCAGCCCAGCCCGCCGCGCAGCCGCCCGCGGGAGCCCTGTCAGACAGCGGGGAGAGGGAGAGGAGGATGAAGGCTGCGGCTCCGCGGGGACAGGGCGGGCGGCACTGCGGGGGGCTGCGGGGGGCTGCAGGGGGCTTCGCGCTGCGCTCACCAGCACTGGCTGGGGGGGTGGCACAGCTGGTGCTGCCCAACTGGGTGCACGCACACACACATGTGAACACACACGTGCACACACACACGCACACACACACGTGCACACACACACATCTGTGCACACACACGTGCACATGCACGTCCCTGGCCCCTGCCCGCACCAAGCAGTGGGTGCAGCAGTGCCGGCACCGCTCCTGGCACCACGACGGGTGCCCCTGGCGCAGTCCCCGGGGGCGTTTCAGGGCCCAGCCTGGGGGGATCCCCCCGGGACGCAGCGGGGCAGAGCCCCTGGATGCTGCTCAGCACCACTTGGCCCCAGCCAGGCACAGCTGTGGTCGGGTGCCCTGCGAGTTTGGGGTGCGGGGCCCCATCCAGCCGAGGGGCTGCAGTGGGGCTGTGCTGTGCCCCCTTCGGGTGTCGCGGTGCCCCGGGGCATACTTGCCTCCATTTTCAGGGTGTCGAAGTTGTTCTCCTCCTTCTCTTCCTTGCCTGCACACAGAACAGAGAGCAGCCGTCAGCTTGGTGCCACGGGGCAGGGACGCAGGCCCCACGGCGGGGAAAAAGGCCCCGGCTGGGACCCCCGGCTGGGGGCAGCCGTGGCTGGGGTGGGGGCCCCATCGCAGCGAGCGGCCCCAAGGGGTCCCTGTCCCCTCCCCACACCCAGGGGCTGCGGCAGCACCCGCGGGCAGGGCCGGGGCGGGCAGGGGAAGCGGAGCCCGGCCGGCTTCCTGTGCTATCGGCCCATCTCGCGCGCTGCAGGTACTCGCAAGCCGCTGCCGGGAAAGCAGCTAAAAATAACCCGGCCGTTTCTGGGGCTGCAAACCTTTGTGCGCTCGAAGCCGCCGAGTGACGAGGCTGCGGGGAGCGGGGGGAGCAGGGCTCCAGCGCGCGCACGCTGGGGCACCCACCCACGCCGCGCCAGCAGCTGCGGCGTCCTCGGCACCACCAAGCCTTGTCCCCAGCTGCCGGCCACGCCACGGGACCCCCGCCCCGTGTCCAGGCACCCCCTTGCTGGCCCCTCCGTGGGGTGGTGACACCGGCCAGGCGGCGCCCTGTGCACCCCGGGGTGCCCCCAGCACCGTGTCCCTCCGGGTCCTTGGACGCAGCCCCCCCGGACGCCCACCCACGCCGGACGCCGGGAGAGGCAGGCGGATGCCGGGGCGGCGGTGGCTGCGAGCCAGGCGGCTCTGCCAAGGCACGTCCTCCCCTGCCCCAGAGGTGCTGGGAACCCGAAATCCGTGGGGCAGCCGGGCCCTGCCAGGAGCAGGAGCACGGCTGAGCCCTGCGCTGGGCGCGGGGGGCTCTGGGGGGCAGGAGCTCCCTGGCTGCGTGCCAGGGGTGGCAGCGTCTGCTTGTCCGGGGGGACCGGGTCACTTGTCCTCCCGGTCCTGCCTGCAGGCAGTGGGGGCTGCAGGTGGGGAAACTGAGGCACGGGTCAGGCCTCAGGCACGGGGACGGACTGGGGGGTCCCCGGCCGCCCTGCCCCGCTGCACGGGGGCAGTCTCAGCACCCTCTGCCTGGCCCTGCACAGGGGGACACGGCACGTGGGCACAGCAAGCACCGGGCAGGGCAGAAAAGCCCCAGAGGGGATGATGTGGGATGACCAAAGGAAGGGATTCCTCGCTGCAGGGCTGGAGACGGAGCGAGTGTGGGGACACCGGGGCACGTGGCACCCATCCACGGCCAGGAAGGCGCGGGGAGGCCCGGCCCGGCCCGCAGCTGGTGCCCAGATCAGGAAACCTTCCCCTGCCAGGGCACTTGGGGAGGGACCGGGGTGGTTTGGCACAGAGCACGGGGCAAGCAAGCAGGGTTTGAAGGACCAAGAAGCAGAAGAGGACTTGGCAGGAGCCGAGAGCGTCGCTGCAAGGTGGCGAAGCAGCCGCAGACAAGTGCTGGGCACCTGCCTCGAGGTGAGACCTGCAGAGCCCGCGGCTGCTGGGGGCTCCCTGGCCACCGGCAGCCCTGGAGGAGACCCGGCAGCCCCGGGCAGGATCGGTGCCCTTCGCTGGGAAGGCCAGGAAGTGAACGAGCAGAATGAGCAAGAACTCCAGGGGCCGATGACGCCGGGTATGAAAGGGCTCTTTAATGCAGGGGGAGAAGTGCCGAACATGAGCCCTTGGCTGGGAGATGAAACCCGACCGCTGCCGCTGGCACCGCACCGCTCCCCGCGGAGGGTGAGTCACGGGCTGGCCCTCGACCCCAGCGCAGGGGGGTCTCCACCGCTCCCACGCCTCCCGACCACCCCGCAGGCCTGGCCAAAGCGTTGGCTCAGCCCGGGATGTGCAGGGGGGGTCCCCGGAGGGCTCTGCAGGCCCTGCAGGTGGCGCGGAGCACGGGCCGTGGCGCAGGGCAGCACCGTGGGCTGTCCCCGTGCCGTGCCACGCTGGGGCCGCTGCTCTGGCCGAGGTGGGTGCTGGCCCCAGGCGGCTCGGCGCGGGGCCATCCCCACGCCAGGAGTCTCCCTCTGACTGCTCCTCCAGCAGCCCGGCTTCTCCTCTCCCTCAGATGGCTGCTCTGGGCCTCGTGACTGCAGCATCATCTGCCTTGCTCAGCTCCGTCCCCAGCCCTGCCGCGCTCATCCTCACCCCCGCCCTGCTCGTCTCCATCCCCGGTGCAGCCGTGCCTGCCTCCATCCCTTGGCCCAGCGGTCGCTGCCTGCGCTGAGCCACCTCGAGGGGCTGCAGGAGGCCAGAGGCTGACGCCTCTCACCCTCACCCGGGCCCTGTTCCAGTTCTGCAGGACCCCGCGGTGTCGGTGTGGCCAGCAGTGTCCAGCTCTAACCCTGTCCCTCTGCACAGCGGCTGTGGGGTCGGTGCCTCCCGTCCCACCTCTCCACCCCACGGCCAGGCTCTTCCAGTGTGGGACGGACGGAGCCGGGCACACCTCTGCTGCTGGGGCGAGCGGAGCCGCTCCCTCCTGTAACCAGACACGGCCACGGAGAAGGGAGAAGCCTCCCTGGGGCGAAGCAGCGCTGCCGGGGCCCGGAGCCAGCGCCAGAACCGGAGCAGCCCCGGGCAGGCCGGTCCCCGCGGGGCCCCGCAGGCAGCGTGCCAGCTCGTGCCGGCGGCGCTGCATCCTGCCCGGGCAGCACACGGGCACGGCACAGCAGCGCGGGGCTGGACAAGGCAGGCACAGCGGGCAGGGCGGTGCTCAGGCACGGCAGAGCCTGAGGCTGGGGGCACCCCTGGGTGCCCCTGTCCCCCCCTGCCCCAGCAGGGTGCCCGGCCCCACGGCCCTGGGCTCGGGGAGCTCTCCCAGGAGCAGCCCCCGGCCCCTCTTGGGGCAGCCCGTGCCAGGGCTCCAGGCTGGCGTGGCACCCACCAGGCTCCCCGGAGCCTTCCTTGCCGCCCAGCCGGCTGGCACCCAGCACGTGCCGATGCCCGGGGCTGTTCCCCTGCCCCTCGTGCACTGCCAGACCCCGAGCAGCTCCGGCACCGGCTGCGTGCGCCCAGCCGAGCGCCCTGCCCCTGCCGGGCACAGCCAGGGGGGGACGACGGCGAAGGGGCAGAGGCAGCGCGGCCGCTCACCGCACCGTGCACACACACACACGCCGCCGTGGCACATGCAGGGCTGCCATGCAAAGCTGCTCAAGCACCGGCGCATGTGGCACGTGCTGGGCACGCTCGCATGCAGGCTGGGGCACAGCGGCACCGCGCGGCACCCGCACGAGGACACCGCTGCGGCCCTGCCCGCCCTGCTCACGGAGGAGAGGAGGAGGGAAGGCAGCCCCTGGTCTGATCAGCGCCCCCCAGCCCACATCGCACGTGGCATGGAGCCCTTCCGCCTCCTTCTGCTCCTCCTCCTTCCTCTCTTCCTTCTCCTCTGCCTCTTCCTGCTCTTTCTCCCCCTTGCCTTCCTCCTCCTCCTCCTCCTCTTCCTCTCCTCATCCTCTTCCTCCTCCTCCGCCCCCCTTGCTCATCCTCCTCCCCCCCCTTCCTCTTCCTCCTCCTCCTCTTCCTTTTCGTCACCCTCTTCCTCCTCCTCCTCTTTCTCCTCCTACTCTTCCTCTTCCTCCTCATTTTCCTCCTCCTCCTTCTCCTCCTCCTCATTATCTATCTTCCTCCTCCTCTTCCTCCTCCTCCTCCCTCTCTTCTTCCTCTTCCTCCTCCTCCTCCTTCTTCTGTCTCCTCCTCTCCCCCCTCCTCCTCTTCCTCCTCCTCCTTTTTTGTTCCTCCTCCTTTTTTGTTCCTCCTTATCCTTGTTTTCTTCCTCCATCTCTTTCTCCTCTCCTCCTCCTCCTCCTCTTCATCCTTCCTCTTCTTCCTCTACTTTCTCCTCCCTCTCCTCCTCCTCATCTTTCTCCCCCTCCTCATCTTCCTCCTCCTCCCCCTCCTCCTCCTCCCTCTCCCCCTCCTCATCTTCCTCCTCCTTCTCCTCCTCCCCTTCCTCCTTGTCTTCCTCCTCTCCTCCTCCTCTTCATCGTCCCTCTTCCTCCTCTTCTTTCTCCTCCCTCTCCTCCTCCTCCTTATTTCTCCCCCTCCTCATCTTCCTCCTCCTTCTCCTCCTCGCCTTCCTCTTTGTCTTCCTCCTCCTCTTCATCCTCCCTCTCCTCCTCCTCCTCTTCCTCCCCCTCCTCCTCCTCCGGCAGCAGCCCAGCAGGGGCGGCCGCTGCCCCCTTCCCCCAGGACGACGTGCCGGGCAGGGGCCGGGGGTCCCCGTGGGCACAGCGGGACCCCGTGCGCCCGCGCCCCGCCGCGGCCGGCCCTGAACGCTCAGGTCTTACTTTTCTCTGCGGCCTCCAGGAGTTTCCTCCTCCCGCGTTTCTTCTGGGGGTCGGAAGGGGCCAGCTCACCCTCATCGGCCGGGGCGTCCAGGCCCTCCTTGGGGGTGCAGCGGCCGTTCTCCAGCGCCCGGCCCGTCTCGCCGTCCGGCAGGCTCTCCGTCTCGTCCTCCTCGGGGCGCCCGCCCTTGGGGCTCGTGCCGCCCTCCTCGGCACCCTTCCACTGGGCTCCGTCCGCCTCCAGGTCCCCGTTGGGCAGCGGCTCGGCGGGGCTGGCCTCCGGGCAGGGCGGGGGGCACTTGGGGACGGCCGCGATGTCTTTGGGGGTGTCACTGCTTTCCACCTGCCAAGAAGGAGAGGGACAGGATCTGCGATGGGTGTGGGGACGCCGCCGCCGGGCTGCCCATCCGTGGCACCCCCCGGGGCTGCCGGCCCCGTCGGTCCCTGTCCCCCGAATCCTCTCCCTCGCCACAGGCAGCATGGCATGGGGGGTGCTCGTGGGAGCATGGCCCACGGCCCCGGAGACCTGGGGCCGGATGGCCACTTGCCATGAGAAGACCAAGTTCCAGCTCCGGCAAATCGGGCGAGTGAGGCTGCAGGGGCTGACAGCGCACCCCAGGAGCGGGCCGGGGCTGGGACAGCACCGCAGGGGCAGGAGACGCTGCCGCAGCCTGCCAGGTAACCAGGACGTGCAGCCACCGTGCCCTCGGGACTCTGCCAGGGGCACGCTGCCATGGACCACCCCGGGACCACGACACGCAGACGGGACACTGTGAAGGCCAGGACACAAAGCTGTGACACCCACAGGACCAGGACACGGGGACGTGACACCCTCAGGACCAGGACACGCTGCCACGCAGCCATTGGGACCAAGACACGTTACCATAGCGCTCTCAGGATCAGGACACAATGCCATGAAACCCTCCCAAGCAAGAGAAAGGCATGTGGCCCCATGAGGTCCTGGATACTCTGCCGGGACACCCCAAGGACCAGGATATGCTGCCACGACACTTCAGGACAAGGACACACTGCCACGACACCCTCAGGACACGAACAAGCTCCCACGGCAGCATCAGGACCGTGACACAACACCACGGCACCCTCAGGACCAGGACATGGAAAACCTTAGGACCAGGAGATGCTGCCAGGACACAGAGGACCAGGAGACACTGACATGTGTCACTGAGGACAAGACACAAGGACCAGGACAGACGTGGCACTGCACCCTCAGGGCCAGGAAACAATGTCTTGGCACCTTCAGGCCCAGGACACAGCACCATGACATCCTCAGAAGGAGGACACAGTGCTCTGGCTCCCTCAGGACCCAGACATGCTGTCATGACACCTTCAGGCCATGGAGACGTATCTGTGACATCCCTAGGATCAGGAAAACCGTCCGTGGATCCCACAGCTCCAGGACCCACAGACACGACACCCTCAGGACGAAGATACGGTGCCATGACACCTCAGGACAAGGAAACAGTGCCATGGCTCCCTCAGGACTAGGACAAAGTGCCACAGAGACCTTGGGACCAGGACACAAGGCCACAGCACCCTCAGGGCGAGGACACGCAGCCATGACACCTTCAGGGCCAGGACACAAGGTCACAGCACCCTCCGGACCAGGACGCACTCCCACGAAATCCTCAGGACCAGGACACGCTGTCCTGATACCCTCAGCACCAGGTCATGTTGCCACGACACCCTCAGGACCAGGACAAGCCACGGTGGCACACCCAGGACCAGGACAAGGTGCCAGCACACGCTCAGGACCACGACCAAATGCCATGACGCCCTGAGGATCGGGACACGTGTCCACAGCACCCTCATGACAAGGACACAACACCATGACCCTCTCAAGACCACGACACAATGCCATAGCACGCTCAGGACCAGGACTAAGTGCTGTGACACCCTTGGGACAAGGACACAGCCGTGGCACTTTCAGGCCCAGAACCCAATGCCACGACACTCCCAGGGCCAGACGTGCTGCCACGGCACCGCTGGGACATTGCCAAAACACGGTGACACCCTCAGGACCAGAACACAGTGCCGTGGCACCCTCAGCACTAGGACATGCTTGGGACCAGGACACAAGGTGGTGGCACCCACAGGGCCAGGACAGGCCTCAGTGGCGCTCTCAGGACCACGGCACAGCAGCGTGACGCTGGCAGGACTAGGACACGCTGCTGTGCCCTCAGGACAATGACACACATGGCACCCTCAGAACCACAGCACATTGCTGTGACATCCTCCTGAGCAGGACACCAGGCCCGGCACTGTCAGCACCAGGACATGAAGCTGGGACACCCCCAGAACCAGGACACACGGACAGGACACACGCAGGACACTGCAATGGCACCCTCTGGACCTGGGGGCACGGCTGCGGGACCATCAGCGCCGGGACACGGACAGCACCCTCAGCACACTGCCATGATACAGGGGAGCAGAGTAAGAGGCCCTGGCAACCTCGGGAGCATAACACAGTGACATGGCCACCTCACAAACAGGACACAGCACCGTGACAGGTCAGGACACGCTGCCACGGCACCCCAGGACAACACGGTGCCATGGAACCATCGAGGCAAGGACACAACATCATGACAACCTCAGGGCAAGGACACACGGCCATGGCGCCCTGAGGAGAAAGGCACACCACCATGGCACCCCCGGGACCAGGACTCCCTGCCATGACACCGAGAGGAGCAGGACACAGCCATGGTACCTTCAGTAGCACGTCACCTTGCCAGGACAGCGTCAGGACATGCGCCCATGACCTGTGCAGCACCAGGATACGCTTTGGTGGCACCGTGAGGAGCAGGGGACGCTGCCGTGGTGCCACCAGGACCAGGACCTGCAGCCAGCCATTACGCCCCCAGGCTGCGGACACAAGGACACGGCGGCCTCTGGGCCAGGACACGCTGCCACAGAGCCACCAGGACCAGGCTGCGTGGCACGTGCCGGACGGGGACGTGCTGCAGAGAGCCCTCAAGACCTGGGCACGGGGCCGTGCGCTCTGGCTCTGGCTGGCACGGAGTTCATTTTCTTCACAGCAGCTCACAAGGTGCTGCGCTTCAGATCTGTGCCCCGGCGATGCCGGCAGCACACGGACTTTACCCGGGGCTGACCACTGCCGGCACAGCGCCGAGGCCGTCCCAGTTCCTCGCACAGCAGCCCGGGGGTCACCACCAGGCAGGTGGCCCCAGCTAACTGGAGACACGGAGACATCCCGCGCCTCCCTGCGGGGTGCTCAGCAATGCGAAGGGAGAGCGGGCTGTAGGAGCTCCCTGTCCTTGTGCCCAGAAACTGGCTGGGCATCTGCAGGAGGTGCTGAGCGAGAGCCTTCGCATCCCTGCTTTGGTTTTCTTTCTCTCTTCTTCCACTCCTTCGCTTATTGAACAATTTCTACCTGGCTCACAGGATTCCTTGCTTTTTCTTTTCCTTTCCACTGGTGGTGGTGGTAGGGTGAGCAAGCGGCTGCATGGTGCTGAGCTGCCTGCAGGCATCAGCCCCAACACCACGGCACCCTCAGGACCAGGGTATGGTGCCACGATACCCTCAGGACCAAGACAGAAGGACGTGGCACCCTCAGCAGCAGGATACGCTGCAATGACACCTCCAGGAGGAGGACACGCTGCTGCGGCACCATCAGGACCAGGACACACCCTCAGCACAAACAGAAAAGGATGTGAGAGGATGGGGACCTTAATACACTGCCGTGACACCCTGAGGACCAGGGCCCACTGCCACAGGAACCTCAGGACATGGACCGAAGGCTATGCCCACCTCAGCACCAGGAAACACTGCTATGGCACCCTCCGGACCAGAAGACAAAGCTGTGTCACCGTGAGGACGATGACATGCTGCCATGACACCATCAGGACCAGGAGACGTGGCCATGGCACCCTCAGGACTGGGACAGAATGCCAGGACACCGTTAGGACAAAAGTGAAAGCATCTGACACCATGAGGACCTGGGTGTGATGCCCTGACACCCTCAGGAAGAGGACACACCGATGTGACAACATCAAGACCCAGGCACACTGCCACAACAACCCCATGGACAAGGACACAATGTCATGGCACAATCAGGCCAAGGACACGCTTTAGTGTCACCCTCAGGACCTGGACAGATGGCCACGACCAAGAGAAAAGTCTGTGACACCCTCAGGACCAGGACACAAAGCCATGGCCACCTCTGGACCCGGACACACGGACTCTGACACCTGCAGGACTGTGGCACAGGGACACGACACCCTGGGGACCAGGACAGATAGCGGTGGCACCCTCAGAATCAGGTCACAGCGCCATAACATGTCCAGGACCAGGACACGCTGTCATGATACACTCAGGAGAAGGGCACATGGATGTGACACCTGCAGGAGTATCACACGCAGCCATGACACTTGCAGGACAGGGACATGCAGCCATGGCACCTTCAGGACCAGCAACCACATCCATGGCCCCCTCAGGACCAGAACATGCTCCCAGGGGACCCTCAGGACGAGGACATGACCGTGACACTCAGGACTAGGACACTGCAGTGGCATCGTGAGGCCAGGACACACTGCCATGAATCCCTTGGGTGGCAGCCACATCGCAGTGACAACCGCGGGACCAGGATGTGCTCCACAACACCCCCGGGGCCGGGCACAACAACATGACAGCCTCAGGACCATAGCGCTTGGACCCGATGTCCTCGGGACCAGGACTGACTGCCAGGATGCCTCAGGATCAGGACACACTGGGACGACGTGCTCAGGACAAGGACACGGTGCCACCCTCTGGGTGAAGACAATCGGCCAAGACATCCTCAGGAGCAGGACACCCCAGGAGCAGGACACACTGGCAGGAGATGGCCAGGACCAATGCACATTGCCGTGGTGCTTTCAGGACCAGAACACAAAGTCCTGGCACCAGCAGGACCAAGACGTGGTGCCGTGTTACCCTCAGGCTCCGCGCACGAGGCCATGGCTCCCTCAGACACCAGCCATAACGGTACAACTCCCTCGGGACACACACAGGTATGGCACCAGGTGGGCAGGTCACAGAGAAACGGGACCCTCGTGACAAGGACAAACTGCCACATCATCCCCAGGACCAGGTCACACAGCCCTGAGGCCCTCAGGGCCACAACAGAAAGCCAAGACACCCTGAGGCCCGGGACGTAATGCCACCAAACCACCTGGATGGGGACACGCTGCCATGACACCCTGGGGACTAGGACATGCTTCCTTGGCACCCTGAGGATGAGGACACGATGACATGGAATTCTCAGGACCTGGCCACGTGGACATGGCACTGCCAGGCCCAGGACACGTGGACATGGCACCGCCAGGCCCAGGACACATGGACATGGCACTGCCAGGCCCAGGACACGTGGACATGGCACCGCCAGGCCCAGGACACATGGACATGGCACTGCCAGGCCCAGGGCACGTGGACATGGCACCCCCAGGCCCAGGACATGTGGACATGGCACTGCCAGGCCCAGGACACATGGACATGGCACCCCCAGGCCCAGGACATGTGGACATGGCACTGCCAGGCACAGGACACATGGACATGGCACTGCCAGGCCCAGGACACGTGGACATGGCACTGCCAGGCCCAGGACACATGGACATGGCACCGCCAGGCCCAGGACACACCGCCATACCACCATCAGGATGAGGACACTGCCATGACACCCCCTGCTAGAGGCCATGATGCCGTGACACCCTCAGGACCTGCACACACCACGAGGACACCCTCAGGACCAAGACGTGCTGCCGCAGTACCCTCGGGACCAAGACAGACAGACTGCCGTGCCACCCGTGGGACAGGCCGTGTGGCTGTGAGTCCCCTCGGGGCAGGTCACATTGCCTGGCACCCTCAGGCCCAGGACACGCTGCCACGGCACCGTGAGCACCAGGACACGTGGCTAGGACATCTTCAGGGTCAGGAGATCCTGGAGGATCAAGGTGCCCTCAGGATGCAGATACACGACACCCCAGGGACCAGGACACATTGGGATGGCACCCGGCTGTCCTGGACCAAGGACCAGGGCTGTGCCTCCTGCCCACCCTGTCACAGCGGGGCTGGGGACAGCGCGACGTGTACGAGGGACACGTGGAACCAGGGCCCATGGCAGAAGCGTGTGTGTGTTCACACGCGCACGACAGGCGGAGCCGGGCACCGTGGTGTGCGTGTGTGCATGTGACAGGAAGAGACGGGGCGTGTGACAACTGCGTGTGTGTGTGCGTGAGCCTGAAACCGCCCGTGACGTGTGCGTGTGGGTGTTCATACGTGTACGTGCCCCACAGGCAGAGCCACGCGTGTGTGCGCCCCACGGGCAGGGCCCACGCCACGTTTTTGAGCGTGCACGTGTGGCAGGCAGGGCCAGGCCCTGCCACCACCCTGTTTACACATGCGTGTGCACAAGGGACACGGGGACATGGCCAACAGGGTGTGTGTGCGAGCGGGGAAGAGTGACAGGCACAGCCGGAGCCCGTGACACGCGCTGGTGTGTCAGACCGACGGTGCCAACACCTCGGGGCGGGTGTGCGCGTGTGGCAGGCGGTGCCGGCGGCCGCAGGAAGTGTGCAGCCGGTCCCGGCTCGCGTGTGCAGCGACAGACCCGCGGGCGTGCGTGGGTGTGAGACTCGGGGGAGGACTGTCTGTGCCGGCGCACGCCGGGACGCTGCTCTTGCACGTGAGCCCGTGCGACAGATGGAGACGGCAGCGGCGCGGCGGTGCCGAAGCCGTGCCCAGGACACGCGCGGGCAAGCGGCGAGCGAGGCCGTGGGGTCGGAGGCTGCTTTGCTGGGTCCGGGGGCGAAGCGGCCGCAGCGGCGAGGGCGTGTGGACAGAGGCAGTGGGAGCAGAGTCAGAGCGAAAGGACCCAGCCTGGCTCGGCGGTTTCCGTGGCAAAGGAGAGTGAAAGTGCTGCTGCGTCACGGCGACATCCAGCCGGGTGCGCGGCTCGGCTGCGGCGCGGTGGGCTCAGCCCCCCCCCGGCTCACCGGGCTCAGCCCTGTCCCGTGGGCGCAGCCTCGCTCCGTGCCAGCGTGGGACCCGACCCTGAGCGGCGGGGCCGGTGCAAACCACGGCTGGGCCCTCACGAGGGGCCTCGCACCGGCACCGGCCTCCCCGCGGCCCCGTGCGCTGGCGGCGGTGCAAAGCCCGGTGTCAAACCCTGGTGTCAAACCCCGGGGTCACACCGGCTCTGCCAGCCCTGGGACACGGGCGGACGAACCCCCCGAGGGCTGACAGCCGCGGGTGCTGCCGCTGCCTCCCCGCGCTGGGGCGGTGGCACCCGGCTGTTTCCTGTGCTCCACGCTCGCCTCCGTGAGCCTGAGCACCCCGGGCCCCGCGCTCGCCTCCCTCACTGCAGCGCCAGCTCTGCAGGAGCCCTGGAGCCGCGGCGGTTCTGCTCCAGCCCTGGGACAGAGCAGGAGGCCCCCAGGCCTGCTCGTGGCCCAGCTGGGCCTGCCCTCCCGGGGCAGAGCCCCCCAGTTCTGTGGCGGGGCTGCCAGGAAGTGCAGGGGGGACAGGCAGTGCGCCGAAACCTTCCCTGCGCCGCTGCCAGCGCCCACCTCAGGGTCCCCGCGGTGCCGGGGGGCAGTGAGCTCCGGGGCCACGGCACGGGGCCCGGGTGGCGCAGCGGGGAGCTGGCGGCGGGCTCCGTCCTCCCCCTGAACTACACGTCCCAGGATGCACCGTTTGGTGGCGAGGAGCCAGGCGGCGAGGAAGCAAATGCCGAGCTGCCAGCCAGGCTTGGCGTGAGCAGGGTGCCCGGGCTGCGCTGCGCGCCCTCCCCTCGCCCTGGGGGGGCTCCTCGCACGAGGTGTGGGGCGGGAGCCCTGTCCTGGGGGGCACGAGGGGGCCGGCAGGTGACGGAGGGGCCTTTGCTGTCCCACACACCCCACATTTGCACTGCTGCTGCCACCCGCTCGCCCGCGGCGCAGCTCCGCGGCCCAGCCACCCCCAGGGCGCGGGAGCCCCCTCCCCAGGCCTGCCGGGGGGGGCGAGGGGGTCCGCATGCCGCTTACCATCGTGCATCCCCTGCCGAGGGCCGTGCAGACCCCAGACCCCCGTCCGGCCGCCCGTGCGCAGGCGCCTCCTCGCCGCGCTCCTCGCCGCGGCGTCCCCTCGGCGGGCGCTTCCTGCTCGCCCGGCCGCCGGCCCCGCTGCCGCAGTCACTTCCTCCGCTCGCTCAGCCGCTCGCGGCCGGCCCCAGCCCCGGCGCAGGCAGCGCGGCCGGAGAGGGCGGCGGGGAAGGACGGGGCAGGCGGGGAGGCAGCTGCGCACAGCCTGCCAGCACAGCCGGGAAGGAGGGGACGAGCCCGCGGCAACCCGCAGGGGGAGGAACGGGGCTGGAGAGGCGGGGGGGGCAGCCGCAGGGTGCCGGGGGGACCCTGGCGGGGTCTGGCAGCGCCAGCGGTAGCAGCGCGGGGCACGGGGATGCAGGGCAGCGCTCCCCAGGGCCTCCACGCCGTGCAGGGTTTGTGCTGCACGGCCCCCGCTGCAGTGCCAGTGCTGGGGGGGGCAGCTGGAGCCGGGCTGGTCCCGCTCCCACCGCTCCCAGGGACGCGGCGACCCCCGGAGCGATGGCATCGCTTGTGGGGCCGAGTGTGCACAAGCACAAGGGACACCGGGGACACACGAGCCACTACGGCCAGTCCTGGGGACGCCGGGCAGCCTCTCCCCATGCCAGAGGGCCACCGGTCCCCAGGCGGACGTGGCCAGGCCTAGCAGAAAGCCCGTGCCACCGGCAGGGCGGAGGTGGCTCGCTGCGCCGTGCCGCAGGAGAGCCCGGACAAGAGCAAGGGCGCGCGCAGCAGGACGAGGCTGAAGGACAAACCTCGCCGAGCACGCGGCCACCGCGCAGGCTCCCTGGAACCCGCAGGACTGCAGTGACAGGGCTGTGGGGACACCAAGGTGCGCCCCCAGCAGCGTGGCGCCGTGCCCCGGGTGGCTCCAGGGGGCTGGATGCGGCCACGTCCACGGAGAGACGCCGGGGAGCAGGGGGAGCCGCGAGGGGTCGGGGCCTGCACACGAACCTCGCGCAGGGTCTGGAAGTGATTGTGCGGCGCACGCTCCCGCTCCCCCCCGGCGTCCCCCTGCCACCCTCGCACCGCCGGCGCCTGAACCACCACGGCTGGGGGCTCGGAGCTGCCGGGGGGGCTCAGAAAGGGGTTTGGGGCGAATCCAAGCAGGGTTTGGGAGCTGCACTGCGTCCCTGTGCCCCAGAGCTCGCTGTAAGGGGCTGAAGGCAGAGGGACGAGCAGGGGGAGCACGGGAATGGGCTGAGGGCCCAGGTCCCTGCGGCAGGCCCTGCAGCAGGCGCTAAGGCAGCTGCTTCCCGCTGTTCCCTGCACGCTGCCAGCCCCCTGCACGGCCGTGGTGGCTGCTGCCCTCCCCTGGGGTCCGCAGCCTCCCGGCCCCGCCGCCGTGCGTGCCCCCGGCCCCGCTCTCGCCTCCCGCTCAGGGCCGCATCCTGCTGCCGTGCCGAAAACAATGCGAGGGGCTGCGTGCGCTTCCCAGGGAGGAAACGGGAAGCGCCGACCAATGTGGTTTGGATTAGGCGGCGGCACGGGCTGGCGGGAGGCACGGCCACGGGGGGCTCGGCACGGCCCCGCTGCGCCCCGGACGGGAGCTGGCCGCCCCCTCCCCATGCTCCGTGCGCCTCCAGCGCCGCGCCGGAGCCCTGGCCCTGCTCCAGCTCCTCCCTTGGCAGCCCCTTCCCGGCCGTGCTGCAGCCCTTCCCGCAGCCCTTCCCGCGGGCACGGCCGCCCCCTGCCCGCCTCCGCGTCAGGAAGCTGGCGTCACCGCACGCCCGCCGCCCCCGGCCCCCGCCAGCGCGGCACCCACCACGGGCAGGGGCTCCGCAGGCTGTGCGGGGCTGGCAGACAATGCCAGGAAGGCAGGGCGGGCAGGAGGGCCCCGCCGTGTCACCGGGGGGTGCTGGGGGCTTAACCCAGGGCAGAAGAGGGGCCGTGTCCCCCTGCACGACGGCCTCCTGGGACGTGACCACGCAGGCAGGGCTGAGCGTCGGGGCCATGCCCTCCCCGCGGGACCTGATGTCCCCTCCTCCTGCCCCAGGGCGTGCGAAGCCGAGCCAGGCCCTGGAGAGGGTCTGGGGTCCCGCGGCGGGGTGCAGGGGGTGGGAGAGGCAGCACGGCCGGCACGCAGCCAGCACAGTTTGGCACGGCAGCGGTGCTCCGTGCCTGCGAGGGGGCTGTGCCACGGGGCTCCGGCACCGCTCCTGCAGCCCTACCTGGGTCAGGACGGGCCCCGTGGTTCTCCAGGCCCCCCGCGCCGCCGGCACGTTCCGGTGCTGCCGCTCGAGCATTTCTGCTGCCGTGCCCGGGAGGCGCAGGGGAAGGGGTCGGGATCCACCCCGGCGCCCGTCCCCGTCCCCCGAGGAAGGCCTGGCCGGGCCGGCACTGCCTTCCCACCCACCCGCTTCCTCCAGGCCGGCCGGCCCTGGGAACAAGCGCTGCCTTTCTCCGCGCTCCCCTCCCCTCCGCGCGGCCGCTGGGCCCCCGCCAAGGACGCTGCTCTGCCGGGAGAGGGGCGGCCCCGCTGCTGCCGGGGCACAGGGGCTGTGCCGGGGCTGTGCCGGGGACCTGTCCCTGCAGGGGGACAGGGGATGGCACTGCTCTGCCACCCCCAGGCACCGCAGCCAGGACGGTGCTGGGCACACCCTAAGGGTGCCCGGGATGGCTCCTGCCTGTCCCCCCAGCAGGCTGAGCACCACACGGGAGTCACTGCTGCCTGCAGCACTGACCATGGAGGCACTGTCTGGGGGTGTCCTGCTGCTGTCCCCCCCTGGGGCACCGGTCTCAGATCCACGGCACGGCACAGCTCAAGGTGGCTTCGCTCCCCACCGTAGGGCTCAGCTCCGAACGGCACGGCACAGCAGGGGGTGGCACGGCACGGCCTGCCAGCTGCTGCCGACACCAACACCCCGCGGTTCTTGTCCCCGCAGGGCGTCACAGGGGCCCCAGCTGGGTCCCCGCAGGGTCCCCAGCCAGGCGGGGGCCGCCCGCATGGTCCCGCTGGGAGCAGCGTGCTGGGGCAGAGCCTCCCTGCCCCGGGCCCTGCTCACCTGGCTGACAACGTCACCCCTCGGGAAAAATACCTCCGAACACCTGGAAAAACAAAAGGTCCGGTTACAGCTGCAGGAAGGGCTTCCCGCCCCCTCCCCGGACAGCCTCCGCCGGGTTCCCGGCTCTGCGCCCCACGTCCCCCCCAGTCCCATCCGGGCTGGGGAGCCGGGGCACAGCTCCCTGCCCCGCCGACACGCTGGGATCAGCACAAGCCCTCGGTGCCCGGACCCCCACCAGGCCCCGTATTTGCTGCGTCCCGAAGCGCTGCACCAGCCACGGGGGTGCTCAGCACCCTTCTGCAAAGCCTCTGCCCGCGGTGAGCGCGGGGCCGGGACCCCTCGGCCGGCCCCCAGGGGTTAAACCCCCGCTCCCAGCGCCCCACACTGCGCGCTGGCTCCTCTCCACCCGGGTCCAGCTCCTCCGGTCACGGCCTGGCCTCGCCGCGGGAGCCGGCACCGCGGGGCTCTCCAGCTGGGAGGATATTAATAGCAACCCACACCCGGCCGGGGCTTTCCCAAGCGCAGCGGCGCTCTCCTGGCACTGCCCGGGCAGCCACGGGGCCGCGGGGCTCTGCCAGCTCCGCTCACTGCGGCAGAGCCGCTGGCCGTGCAGTGTACACAGCGGGCACGAAGTGCGGGGGCCTGGGCACCCCCCTCGGAGCCGGGGCCGCTGCAGGCTCGTGCCACCTCCAGCCTCCGGCACCGGGCACCAGGAGGTGCCCAGCATCGCGGCACTGCTGCCGCCACCGATGCCCCCCAGGCTGGACGCGGGGACCTCTCGTCCCGCGGCTCTCTGAGGGTCGCCCCCTCCGAGGGTCAGAGCCCTGCCGGTTTCCAGGCTCGGGCTGTTCCTGGACGACTTCTCCCCGTTTGTCCCCGTGCCAGTATTGTTCTTCCACCGCAACAGCTCCCCGCCCTCCCCTCTCACCTCCCACCCGCTGTATTTATAGCCGCTCCGGCCCGCGCCCCACTGCTCCCCCTCGCACCGCGCCTGCCCCACACATGGTCCCGCCAGGCGAGGCCACCACAGCCCCACGGAGACTTCGGACGTGTCCGAGCACAGAACGAAAACTTTTCGCAGCCGCAAACCTTTGCAAAAAAAAAGTTTCTTCAGCAGCAAACGCTCCCCGCCCCTGCTTGTCTCCATGTGCTCCCCATAAGACTGCTGGCGTCCAGCCACGGGCGGCCCGACCGGAGCTCTGCCCCCCCCCTCAGCTCCCGCGGGGGTTCGGGGACAGGGACGGGGCGCTGCCCGTGCAGGCTGGGCACCCCCCGCAGCCATGTGTGCGCTCTGCGACGGCCGTGGCGGCTCCCCGCTGCCCCTCGGCACCAGCCCCACGCCCAGGGGCTCCGTGTCCCTTCCCGCTGGGGTTGTGGCACCCCAGGGAACGCCGCCCCCCCTGCCCCAGGCATTGAACCGCGGCGGCAGGGTACCTGGTGGCTGGCACAGCCCTTCCCACCCCAGCACCGGGTCTGCCACCGCGCGCTCCCCCGCCGTGCCCACCGGCACCGCACGTGCCCACGTGTCCCTGTGCCAGTGCTCGTGGGGACAGAGCCACCACCTCGAGTCCTGCAGGAACAGGGTGCCCAAACCCGGCGCCCCACCAGGGCTGGCTGCTGCCTGCGCCCCTCCTGTGGCTCCACTCCACGGCAAACTCCACGGCGCCGCCTGAGCCTTCCCCTGGGGCAGCCATTTCAACTGCCTGCCTGGGCAGGGACGGCAGGAGCAGGGACGTGGGGACAGCCTTGGGGACAGCCGGGCACGGCACTTGGGCACGCGGCAGGGCGCGATCCTGCCCAGCAGCACTGCTGAGCTTGGAGCTCGCTGAGCCCCGCACCCGGACAGGGGCTGCAGCGGGGCTGGGGCGTGCGGGGTTGTGGCAGCCGGCATCGCCCACGCCGTGGGAGCTGGGGGGAGCCAGCAGGGAGCTGGGCTCCGCACGGCCACCGTCCCCTTGTCATTGAAGCTGCTGGAGCGAGCCCCAGGGGCCATCCCAGAGCTGCACAGCTCCGGGGGCTGGCGGGGGGGGGGAGCGGGGCAGCCAGCCCCCCGCACGGGGAGCAAGTGCACAGCGGGGCCTCGACCAAAGCGGTGCCAAAGCCCCGAGCGCTGCCAGGGCAGGAGGAGCTGGCTGGGGGCCGGGGGGAAGGGGGAGGCGCTGGGGCTGCGGCAGGGAGGGCTCTGCCGGGGGGGGGGGGGGCACACTTCCCTCCAGCCGCTGCGCCGCTCTCGGACTTTCCTCCCGGCCGGAGGCACGCAGGGAGGCGGGCTGGCCCGCGGCACGCCGGGAGCCGTAGTCCCGGCCCAGCGCAGCTCGCTCGGTGCGGGACGCACACGGGGGGCCGCCTGCTGCCCCCGCCTCGCCCCCGCGCGCTCACCTGGGCATGCTTGCGCTTCCGCCCGGGCCGCCCGGCTTTCCTCATGGGCGTCCCCGGATCCTGCTTCTCCTCCTTGCTCTGGTTCTCCTCGGGCTCCTCTTCCCCCTGCGAGCCGGAGACAGAGAGCACGGTTACGCCGCCGGCCCCGGGGCCGCGCAGACCGGGCGCCTGGTCACGGCTCCACTCCTGCCTGGTGCTGGGCTCGTTGGCACCCGTGGGTGCCCTGCACGGTGCTGCTTGCACGAGGTGCCCGTCTCCTCCTGGGGGGCCCGGCTGGGACCCACCACCACTCCCCACGCCCTTGGGGGGCTCGAAGGATGAGCGCGACCTCTTCCAGGGCTCGGTGCCAGCCCTCGCCATGGGGCCGGGCACCTCGGCCTGGCACTGCAGCGGGGAACACGCCAGCCCCCACAACCTGCCGGAGCCCTGCGCGTGTGGGGCTGGGGGCTCCTGCACCCCCCGCACCCCACACAGGGCTGTGTGGGCCCCACGGCCCCCAGGAACATGGGCAGGCCGCAGGAGGCAGCACGCAGGCAGCTGCCTGCCCTTCCCCACCGCCCGCAGCGCTTTGGGGGCCCCTTCCCCGCTCCCCTCCGGGCTCTGTCCCAGGAAAGGAACCGGCTCCCCGCGCCCAGCACCGCGGCACGGCCGGGGACGTGCCCGTGCCCGGAGAGGCCGAGGTGGCGGCGGCGGGGGCCAGGGCTGCGGGGGCCCGGCGCGTCCCACGGCGGTGGGGAGCGTTTCACCTGAGCCCCAGAAGATCTCGGCCGCGGCCAAGGCAGGAAGAGGCCGCGGAGGGGGGAGCGGGGAAGGCGGAGAGGCCGGCGGGGGGGCGGCGAGGGAGAGGCCGGGGAGGGGATGGGAGCTGGCAGCCAGACAGCTCCGACATCCAGCTGCACTCGCCCGGCCCCGGCCGCATTCCTGCCCAGGGGCTGCCTGCGGCACGGGCGCTGCGTTTGGTGCCCGCGGCACCGCCGGTGGCACCCGGCACAGGCCGAGCGGGGCTGCCCAGCGGGGCCCAGCCTGCGCAGGGCACGTGCCATGACCCAAGGCCGGTGTCCAGAAGCAGCTCCCCGCTCCGAGCCACCCCCCTGCAGGCCCACGTCCCCTGCACGGACACAAACTGGGCACGGAGAGAGGGCTTGGAGCACCGTGGCTGGCTCCAGCACTGTGAGGCCGGGGGTCAGAGGCTGCGAAGCCTGCCCAGGACCCCTGGAGATCCCCGGCAGCCCCCACGGCACCCGGGGCGGGTGTGCAAGGAGCCTGCCTGGCCCCGGCCCCGCACCACAGCTGGGAAGCGGGGGCAGAGCGGGCAGGGGCCACGGCACGGCTCTGCAGCACCCGGGGGGCTCCTGCCCGGGGCTCGGAGCTCCACACGGCCCCGATCGGGAGGATTTGGGACGGGTCCAAGGCCGACGTCAGGAGCGTGGTTTGAGCACAGTCCCGGCACAGGATCCGAACGGGGTCTGCAGAGGCGCCGCGAGCTCCCCACGGGTTTCTGCTCCCCCTGAAGCCCCTCTCCTTCCACCACGGCACCAGCACACCACGGCTGCAGTGCTGGCACCGGTCACGTCTGCGCCATGCTGGCCCCAAACACCAAACGTGCCCCTGGGATCGCTCCCTGGTCCGTGCCAACCCCGCGCTGATCGGGGCCAGTGTGGGACCTGGTGCTGGCACAAGCACAGGCGCACACAGGGCTCGCGCTGCTCCCAGCCGAGCCACCTCCAGCCTCGGGGGCCACGGGGTCCCCAGGAGAGGACGGGGGGCTGGGCAGAGCCCGCTCCTTGCAGGCGCTCCTCCTCCATGTCTCCGGCCCCGCTCAATGCCCGCGCCAGGGAGGAGCGTGCCGGGGAGACCGTGGCTGGGGGGAGCGCAGCTCAGCCCCCCCCGGCCGCGGCCACGGGAGCGCGCCTTGCCAAACCACGCGGCGCTGCACTTTGTCCCAGCTGGAGCCGCCCCCGGGCACGCAGCTCCGTTCCTGGAGAGCGGGGCCGTGGCGGTCCCGCAGCGCTGGGCGCCCGTCCCGGCATCCGGGCCGATTTCTGGCCAGCCCCCGGTGGGAACGAGCAGCTCCCGACACCGCGAGCATTCGGGGACCTGAGCTGCAGGCACGGGGCCGCTCACCCCGCTGCTGGCACGCGGGCACCCGCTCGCCCAGCACGGCACGTGCGCTCGGCAGCGGGAAGGCCGCGGGCACGGCCGGCCCCACGAAACCCGTCCCTCCGGGCAGCGGCTCCGCGCCCACGTGCTGGCTTTGGCCGGGCTCTGGGAGCCGGGCCGCGGCCGTGTTTATGCTGGATGTAAGGGAAACGTACAGCGGGGTGTCAGGCGCGCTGCTGGCACGAGGGCCGTGCTGGCCGGCCAGCCCTGCCATGGCACGGGGTCGGGGCGCACAGCGAGCTGCGGGAGGCTCCCTGGGCTGCTGGGGGTGTGCGGCCCCCCGGGAACAGCAGCAGCAGTGCTGGGGCAGCAGCAGCGGCGCTGAGGCTTCGTTGCAATCCCCAAAGCGAGCCCCAGGCTGTGCCGGAGCCACGCGCAGGAGGGTGCGGGGGGGGGGGGCAGTTTGCAGGGTCCCCAGCGGGTGCCCTCGCCCCGGGGGTGTTGCTGTGCCCTGCGGGGAGGGGGCTCTGCAGTGCCCCCAGCCCGAGCACCACGGGGCAGCCCTGTGGCTGTGATGCCTCCCCAGCGAAGCGGTGCTGGGCGCAGCGTCCTGCAGGGGAAAGCAGTGGGCAGATGCTGCGGCTGGAGGTGGGCACAGGGCCCCCCCAGCACCACAGGGCAGCCCCCCAGCCTCAGTGCCCAGCCTGGGCCCCATCCCGGGCTCGCCCGGCTCCCAGCGCTGCCGCAGGCTGGCTCAAGGGATGCTGCAGCAAGGGGTGGTGGGGATCCCCCCCTGGGAGAGCCCCCGCGTGCACCCCACAAGCCGGCCCCACCGCTCTCTGCCCGGCCCTGTAAGCGTGGGGCAGCCCTGCCGTGGGGCTCAGCACCATCCCCGCACCACTGGGCTGGGGGCACAGGGTCTGGCACAGCACCAGGGGGCTGCGGGGACCCCCAGGGCAGCGCCTGCACCCCAGAAAGCCAGGCAGGGAAAGGAGGCGCAGGGATGCAGCCCCAGAGCAGGGGGGGGCTGGCAGAAAAGAGCCGGGGGCTGCGCGCCCCCCCCCGCCTGATGCTGCAGCCCCTCGCTGCCTCCAGCCCGCTCGGAGCTGAGTCATCTCGCCATAAATCACCCTGCTCCTCATCTCCCCGGGGCTCGCTGAAGAGCCTGCCGCGTCCCCGCAGCACGGCGCAGCGCGGCGCAGCGCTCCTCCGCCGCTGCCAAGCAACAACCCGGAGGGAAACCACCTCCGAGGGGAGAGCTGCTGCATGACGCAGTGCTGCCGCTGCAGCGCCGCCGGGTCCCAGCTCCCGGCTGCACCGGGGCCGGCAGCGGCAGGGGGGCAGCGGCTTGGCGGCGCAGGGGAAGGGGCCGCAGGGCGCCCCTGGCCGAACCTCGTTGGCGCGGTGCCGACGGCAGCGGCATGGCCTGGCCCCACGGCAGCGCGCGTCCCTCCTGCGGCGGTGACCTCCCCGCGTGTGGTGCCGCATCCCGGCGGGGTCAGGCTGGGACAGCTCAGCCCGGCGCGGTCACGGCCAGCCCGGGGGCTCGAAGGGACCCCAGCCAGCAAGGATGGGACACCGGGGGGGACACCGCTGTCACCCCACTGGGGTCCCACGGGGTGAGCCGCTGGCCTGAAGGACGGGGATGGCAGCGGGCACACGAGCTGGCCCTGGCGTGGCACGGGTCAGTGAGCACCGTGTTACAGCCCGGCAGGGGATGGAGACCCCAACGCGCCCCCGTGCCACGTGCAGCACCCCCCAGCCGTCGGCCCCACGCTCGCCTCCTCCCCAGCCCCACGGCGCCAGCTCCCCGCTGCGGCTCCTGGTGCCGGTTACCTGCGTGGAACGCGCGGCCCCGCTCCGGCTTCACACCCCGTGACCTCCCTGTGGAGCAGAAGGCGCTCCATCTCCCCCAGTATTTATTCGCGCCGCCCAGCAGCGCCAATAACGCGCTGGAGGCTTTCCAGGCGGACACACGGGGCTCCCCGTCCGGCAGGCTGGGAACGATGGCTGCAGCGGGTGCGCGGCGAGGGGAGCGGCGCGGTGGGGGCACCTTCCTGCCAGGGCGGGAGGCACCGCGCGGCCGCCACGGCCGAGGGAGCCCGGAGGAACTCGGATGACCCCAGCCCCGCACCGCCTGCGGCAGGCCGGCGTCCAGCTGGCCAGCTGCCCCAGTCCCCATGCCGTGACCGGGGCACGCCGTGTCCCCAGCGCCCCGGGGACGCTGCTGCTTCCCAGAGGAAGCGCGATGCCTTTCCCGCGAAGGGCGCAGCCACCCAGCTCTGGGCTGGCCCTGCCCGTCCTGGTGCTGCGGGGACACAGAGCAGCCCCGAGGCCATGGCCAGAGCTGCCACAACGCCTGGCTCTGGCCGGGGACCATCCCTGGGCACCCCCAAACCCAGCACCACCCCTCCATCCGTGCGGCACCTGCAGCCCCCGCCCAGCCCCTTGCCTGCTCTGCCCGGTCCCTCTGCATCCCGGTGGTGGAACAGCACCGCGGCAAAGCACCGGGTGGTGTGGGATGGGTTTGGGCTGAGCCACCCTCCGGCCCGGGGCAGCAGCAGGGGCGCATGACCCCAGCCTCTGCCCCTTGGCTGCTCTCCCCGCCCCAGCGAGCCCTGAGCACACGTGTGTCGTCCCCTCCTGTCCCCAAACGCCCCCCTTTCCGCCCCCATCTTGTGCCCCTCCCACTGCCCCACGCCCCGTGCCCCCCTCCCACTCCACTGCCACGACCCCAAAGAGGGGATGCGACCCCAAAGCCGGGGATGCCCCAAAGCGGGGGACACCCACGCCCCCAGCAGGGCGGGAGCAGCCTGCCTGTCGCCCCCCCCCACCTCCCCACTGCCAGAAATAGCTCAATCCCCGCTAATCCCCGCCGCGGCTCAGCCTCGCGCCCCCCCCCGTGCCGCCCTCTGCGCTCCCCAGGCTGCGGCAGCACAGGGGGGAGCACGGCTGGAGCCCCCCCCCCCCCCCCCGCAGCCTGGCTCCCGCAGGGACGGGGTGTCTGTGGTGCCAGGAGCCCCCCGCCCATGTCCCCGTGCCACGCGGTGCCGGGGCCGTACCTTGTGCGTGTCGAGCGCCTCGCGGTCCGGCACGGGGCTGCTGGCGTCGAGGGCGCCGCTGGACGGCATGGTGGGGCGCGGAGGGCAGGGGCCGGGCCGGCACCGGGGAGCTTCACCGCTTCAGCACCAGGAGAGGCCCCGCCGCGCTCCGGCTCTGCGCCGCCGAGGGGTCCGGGAGCCCTCGCCCAGCCCCCTGCGCCTGCCGGGATCCTCCTGCCCTGCGGGGAACAGGGGCACGGGGTGAGGGGGGAGCGCCAGCTCCGCGCCCCCCGCCCGCCCGCCGTGCCCCAGCGCCCAGCAATTATTAACACGCCGCAACCTTGACTCAGCCGGGCTGGGCCGTGCCCCCGGCGTCGCCCCCGGCGGGCGGCGGAGCTGCGGCCCCACCGGGGCTCGGGGTGCGCAGCGCACGGTGCGGGGCTCGTGGCACGGGGTCTGCCTCGTGCAGCACAGGGTGCGTGGCACAGCATGGGGGGGGTGTATTTTGGG